>NW_017671361.1:142822-306750 GCF_001879085.1 Nicotiana attenuata | reverse complement strand
CAAATCGCTCGTTTTAATCGTTACTGCTTTGCCATATTCTGAATCAGTGTAGATACCATGTTTATAGGATCTCGCCCAAACACCTAGGCAAGCCTTAGGTGATAACAATAATAAAACTGAACCTGCCTTTGTTAATCAGTAATTGCTACAACCAGCAGGCAGGCCTGATTCGGACTTCTTTTATGAGTTATGCAATAAATTGGTCTGCTTCAACAACTGAAACTCCCCTTGCCTTAGTACTTTAGATTCAGACCCTGATTGTGTTTAAGTCATGCTATTTATGTGCTTTGCTTGAGGAGGTATACATGAGCCTTTTGTTGTTTACATGTTTCCCCTTACTGTGCAGTCCTATGTGTTTTGTATGTCGCCCTAGCTTTTTTCACCTTTTGAAACCTAAAAGTCAGCCTAATATCCCTCCCCTTTAGGAATATTAGTCCTAAGTTCCTCCGGGACTGATAGGAATGGGACGGGTAATAGCATGCAATAGTGGTCGAGACCAATCCGCGCTTTAGTACCTTAACAGGTGGGAAGGGTAGATATGGATATGATGACCGGTGCGCTAATACCACGTGTAGCCCCTCTTTTGAGGAGTGATTACCGGGTATTGCATTGATGTGATCCATATTACAAATAAACCTAGGACCTCCCCCTCCTCTTTCTTTTCCTTTAAATATTTATAGAATTGTAATTTCTTTTCAAAATTCGCCCTTTAATAATTGCTCTTTCAAACTCTTATGTGTTTAAACTTAATCCCCTACTATTTGAGCCTATATTTGTTTACTTGCTAATTGCACAAATTCACAAAGAACTGTCTGGCCGAGAACCACACTAGTGGATCCTGAGGGGTGCCTAACACCTTCCCCTTGGGATAATTTCAAGCCCTTACCCTATCTCTGGTATCAAAAAATATAGTTGTAGCTGAACCTTATAGGTGTCCTAATGCACCCTAAATCATTAGGTGGCGACTCTTCAAATGCAAACCCAGTTCCCAAAAGGAATGAGTTGTCCTATGCCCAAAATGTCATAAACCCGATTTTTGGATGTAAAAAGAAAAAAGGGGGCGCAACACTTGTCTAAAATTATCACCGAAAATGACCACTTTTCCTCCAAATAGAGCATTTGTATCTATTAGGTCCTTCAATAGAATATCAAAAGTTTCTATCACTTTCTTTTTTGCCATAAATACTTCATCCCAGACAATCAGTTTTGTATCACGTATTAAAGCTGCAAGTGCACTTTGCTTACTAATGTTGCAAGAATATTGTTCACCGATATCAATAAAAAATTTAAAACGAGAGTGAGCAGTTCGTCTTCCTAGGCGGATCGAAGCCGCAACACCTGAACTTGTTGTTGCTAAAGCAACAAAACCTTTTGATCGTACAACAACTAATATAGCACTGTATAAAAAAGTCTTTCCAGTTCCTCCAGATCCGTCAACGAAAAATGCTTCTGACTTATTAGAAAATATCCTATTAAGAATCGTGTCATACACTTTTCGTTGTTCGGTATTTAATTTTCTCTCTAGAAGTAAATTTTCTTCTCTAACAATGATGTTTCTTTCAAACTGACAGTCATTGGTTTCTCTGAAACCAACTCAAGGTTTAATTTCTCAAAAATAAGATTATATTCATTAATATCACGTCCCATCAAATGAAAAATATCATTGATATGATTTAAATACATAAAACGAATATCTTTAGCATTCATGTTAGGTAGAATCTTAAAATCTTCGGACATTGAATCTTCAAAAAATTTCCAAAGTCTGCTGGATTAGTAGGATTACAGTACACCAATAATGTTGTAAACGAACACTTTAAACTATATGCCATTTGATAACTTGTAGTTTCAAATATACATTCAACCAAGTTGTTATCACAATGTAACAATTCTCTTTTTTCTACCGTCTCTCTAAATGTACTACAACATTTGCCGTCAACTTTACATAAGTCCTGATATGATTTTGGTCCTCTAACGTTCATCAACAATAATCTAAGATAATATCTTTCTCCTTCTGTTGGATGATATGTTACAACACGTCCAATTATAGTACATTGTTTTTGACGTGTCCACGTTTTTTTCTTAGGTGACCTTGTAAATTACTCAGAAAATTCTTTATATAATAATAACAGTTGCATAACATCTTTACATGTTCTGTTCATAACAAAGAATTCAATTAACATTATTTTTTGAATCATTGGAGTACTCTGTATTCTATAAACATTCTCAATACTTTTAAAAGAGACAAATTGTTGTCCTTCCAAATATAATCGAAGGTGAAAAACACTTGGACGCATTTCACTTATTAGGAAACCAAATAATTGGCATGCAGCTTCTGGAGGTGAAACCCATCTAGAAGATAAAGTGACTGAAGGATTTGCAAAGGTTGTTATAGTGTATTTACTATGATCATCTTTAAATACATAAGGAGGAGCAGGACTCCTCAATAATACAAAGGAAAGTAAATCAGAATAATAAGAAGATTACATAAAATTAGGGATTACAACAAGAAATGAAAGATTGCAAAATAACAGGAAATAAAGGAAGAGATCATAGAGATTGTCATTCCTTTTTATGCCCCCGCAAGATAGGTTGTGGTTCAATAACTGTAACGACCCGGCCAGTCGTTTTGAGAGTTATAGCCTTGATTCACTGTTTACTGTTTCCCCCGTATCTTTTTCTACTTATGTGACTTGCCGGGAGGTTTCATTTTGGTTTTTGGAGTGTTTTAGGACACTTAGTCCCTAAACGGAGGCTTAAGTCTTAGGATTTGGACTGTAGTCGGAACTGTGTGAAGACGACTCCGGAATGGAGTTTCATCGGTTCTGTTAGTTCCGTTGGGTAATTTTGTACTTAGGGATGTGTCCAAATTGTGTTTTGGAGGTCTATAACTGATTTAGGCTTGAATTGGCGAAAGCCAAATTTTGGGAGATTTGACCGGTAGTGGACATTTTGATATCGGGGTCGGAATCCGATTACGGAAGTTGGAGTAGGTCCGTAATGTTGAATATGACTTGGTGCAAAATTTGGGATCAATCGGACGTGGTTTGATAGGTTTCGGCATCGGTTGTAGAAATTTGAAGTTTCAAGTTCTTTAAGTTTGAATTGGAGGGTGATTCGTAATTTTAGTGTTGTTTGATGGGATTTGAGGGCTCGACTAAGTTCGTATGGTGTTTTAGGACTTGTTGGTATGTTTGGTTGAGATCTCGCGGGCCTCGGGTGTGTTTCGGATGCTTAACGGATTGCAATTTGGACTTAAGCAATTGCTAAAGTTTTCTGGTTGCTGGTATTTTCGCACCTGCGGTGAGGAGACCGCTGGTGCGGGATCGCGCATACGAAAGATCAAGCACAGAAGCGGATGCGCTCAAGGACCCGTAGGAGTGGAGGAAGATCGCAGGGGCGGACAATTTCCGGCAGGTGCGCACGCGCAGGTGCGACCACCTTACCGTAAAATTGGTCCCACGCCTCTTAAGTCATTCCTCTCCTGTGATGGGAATTCCGCAGGTGCGGCATCGCAAGTGCGATTGGAAATCCGCAGGTGCGTGATCGCTGGGCAGAAAAAGAGGATTTTGAGGGTTTTATCCCATTTTCAATTTTGGACTTTGAGAGCTCGGATTAAGGCGATAATTCAAGGATTTTTCAAAGAGAACTTTGGGGTAATGATTCCTAACTCGTTTTTTGTTGTATTCCATTAATCTATAGTTGATTTCTTCATTAAATCAAGGAATTTGGGTGAGAAATTTGGGGAAGAATGGTGGAAGTTCTTCAACTAAGTTTCTGAGATTTGATTGGGATTTTGATATCGGATTTGGATAATTTTGGTATGAGTGAATGAGTGTTCATATTTTGTGACTTTTACTCGATTCTGAGACGTGGGCCCGAGAGACTTTTTAGGGCGATTTTCCAATTTCTTGCTTTAGCTTTGATTTCATTAGCTAGATTAGCTTCTTGTAGTTATATTTATATATATGATTGATTTTGGCTAGATTTGGCCATTCAGAGTCGGATATTCGTGGTAAAATCATTGTTACGGATTGATTTGAGCTTGGTTCGAGGTAAGTGTCTTGCATAACCTTGTGTGGGGAAACTCCCCTTTTGATATGTAAGCACTGTGTACGTGAGGTGACGAGTTAGTACACAGGCTATTTGTTGTAAAATCCGATTTTTGCTGAGTAATAACCTGTTTCTTCTTATTTGAGTTCTATCAGCATGTGTATTTATCCTGTTTAGCTTAGAATAGCATGTCTACGTGTCTTAAATGCTTATCTGAACTCTGTGCAGCATGCCTAGTGAACTTTTCTGCTTTTCTCTTGACTTGTACCTAGTCTAAACTGAGGATCTCTGCTGTAACTGTTATTTTCATTGTGTGAGCTGCATATTTACTTTGGGACTACGGGACGGTATCCCGGGAGATCCCCTTGCATATTTACTTTAGGACTACGGAATGATATTCCGGGAGATCTCTCTGCACATTTACGTTTGGGACTACGAGATGTTATGTCGGCAGATCCCCCGTTGCTATTTTGTGTACCATACTGTTATCCTTTCTATGATTTCCTTCCGATTAAATTTTAGACTTTATTATACTGCGATATTTTTGTGCCGTCTTATATATATATATATACACACACTAGTAGGGCCCTGACCTGACCTCGTCGCTACTCGATCGAGGTTAGGATTGGAACTTACTGAGTACCATTGTGGTGTACTCATGCCTCTTCTGCACATGTTTTTCGTGTGCAGATCCAGGTACCTCCTACCAGCCTCAAGTTTAGTTGCACGGTTGCTGCTGTTCAGGAGACTTCAAGGTACATCTGCCATATTCGCAGACCTCGGAGTCCCCCTCTATCCCCTTATGTCGATTCTTCCCTTATTTCTTTAGACACTGATGTATAGAACAGTTAGAAATTCTTAGAAGCTTGTGACTTACGGTGTTCCGGGTCTTGGGAGAGTTGTGTATATTTTGAGAGTTGATTATTATATATGACGAGCGGCATCTCAATGTTTATTTAAATTATCTGTTAATGTTAGATGTTAACTTTTATGTTTTTCATTTCATTTTCCGCAAAATGCTAGGCTTACCTAGTCGTAGAGACTAGGTACCGTTACGACTATTCACGGAGGGAGAATTTGGGTCGTGACAATAACACCTATCTTGGATCGATGAGAAAGGAAAGTGGCAGCAGGTACTATCTTCCTAAGAGAGTCAGCTGGCTGCAAAGCAGATGGAACATGACAGACAGTGAGAGACTTAGTTTGAACTCGCTCCTGAACGAAATGATAATCCAAAGCAAAATGCTTCATACGTGTGTGGAATGGTGGGTTTTGGCAGAGGAAAGTGTCCAAGGTTGTCAAAATAGATGGTTGGAATGTTCAAGATGGAGAAGCGAAGTTCTTTGAGAAGATTGACAATCCAGATGATTTCAGCAGCATCATTGGCAATGGCTTTGTAATCAGCTTCAGTTGAAGAGCGTGCCACCGTGCGTTCCTTCTTAGACGTCCCGCTGATAGGAGAACCACTAAGCAAGGAAACATAAGCACATGTAGAACATCGATTATCAGGATTCCCACCCCAATCAGAATCGGAATAAGCGATCAAACTCAACGGTACAACTGGACAAATGAGTAACCAAAGGTGATTGGTAGCTTTTAGATAACGCAAAACTTTTTTTGCAGCTTGCCAATGTTGATGGGACGGCTTGTGCATGAATTAAGATAAGCAGTTGATAGACAAGGCAATGATGGGCCTAGTGATTGATAGATATTGAAGAGAACCAATGAGTTTGCGGTACCTTTTACAATCTGTAGGGGAGATCCATCATCTAATTTTAAAATGGCCGAGGAAGCAAGGGGTGTACGGACTCCTTTAGCCTCCATCACGTTAAAACGATGGAGAAGATCAGCTATATATTTTTTCCAAGAGAGATAGAGACTTTTGGATTAGCGACAAACTTCAATGCCAAGAAAATATGTCATAGGAGATAAGTCCTTGAGAGAAAAATGACGAGCCAGTGCATCATTAACATGAAAAATCTTGGATTGTGAAGATCCTGTGAGTATGATATCATCCACATATAGGAGAAGAAACACAACAGAGTCTGTGCCATGGAGAATGTACAGAGAAGGATCTGATTGTGACCATACAAACACAATAGAAGTAACAAAGTTCTTGAATTCTATACACGAAGTTCATAAATTGCTTTATGAAGTTTGCACACATAATCAAGATGACTCTTGTCAATGAACCCAGGCGGTTGATCCATATAAACCTCTTCGACTAAATCTCCCTGAAGGAATGCATTGTTTATATCGAGCTGATAGAGAGGTCATTTGAAGTGGACAACAACGTCAACAATAGATAAATGGTAGTTGGCTTGACCACCGGGCTGAAAGTAGAAGTAAAGTCAACACTTGGACGTTGATGAAAACCCCTGGCAACCAATCTTCCTGTGTATCTGTCTATGGTACCATCTTGTTTATGTTTAATTTGAAAACTCACTTGCAACCAATTACATTCTGTGCTTGAGATTTTGGAATTAAAGTCCATGTTTTATTTTTAACAAGAGCAACAATCTCTTCACACATCGCACTATGCCAAGTAGCATGTTGAACTGCTTGTTTATAAGTTCGGGGAATCACTGATGTGTCTATAGAAACTACTAAAACAGAGTAATCTGTAGGCTTTTTCGGTTTGAATATATTATGCTGAGAACGAGTAACAACACGAGCTGGTGGTTGAGAGGGAGTAGAACTTACCTATTGCAAAGGAGAGGTAGGAGCAACGTCACTCAAGACAGGAATGGCCGTTGTGGTTATCAGAAGAAGATGTAGAAGGTGGAGTTGGTTCCAATGGGGTGACTGGGATAATGGTGGCATATTTTCTATTGGTAAAACACGAGCTGGCATAGGCACCGATGGAACATCAGTTGAGGCACAGGAAGAGCTAAGGACGAAGATAATTTAGGGTGATTGATGGTTGAGTAATCAATCTAGGAATGTATTTCTCGTAGTGTAACCTGAGGTAGCACGTGGGGAATGGAAGCAAAAAGGAAAACTGTTTTCCAGGAATATGACATGACAAGAGAGAACTATTTTGGAAGTAGATGGATCAAGGCATTGGTAACAATGATGGGTGACAGAGTAACCAAGAAAGACACAAGGGCAAGACTTGGGTTTCAATTTGTGGTTATTATAGGGTTTTAACCACAGATAGCATAAGCAACCAAAGATTCAGAGAGAGGAATAATTGGAATTAACATGAAATAAGGCTTCAAATGGAGGCTTGCCTTGAAGAATAGGTGTGAGCATACGGTTAATTAGGTAAACAACAGCTTGACAAGCATAGGACCAGTATGGAAGAAGCATGGAGGCTTGACGCAGTAGTTTTAAGGCAGTCTCCATTATATGTCGATGACGACGTTCAGCAGTACTAACTCTTTGAGGTGTATAAGGGGGCGAAAACAAATGTTAAATGCCCATGTTAACTAATGTCTTGGTTAAACCTTCATAATCACCATCCCCATCTAAATATACAGTGAGAATTTTGGAGTTAAAATACTTTTCAACCAAGAGTTTAAAATTAACAAATATAGCAGTGACATCGGATTTGTGCTTGAGCGGAAAAATCCATTTATAGTTTGTAAAATGATCAACAATGATGACATAAAAGCGGGCACCATTATGAGAAGGAACTGGGGAGGGTCCCCAAACATCAGTATATAAAAGTTCTAATGGACGAGAACTAATTAAGGTCGATGTTGAAAATGGTAAACGATGACTTTTATTGCAAAGACAAGAACTACAACTATCTTGAGGGGAGGGAGAAACTGGTAACTTATATCTGGAAACAGTAGAATTAAGAACTTTAAGATGTGGGTGACTAAGACGACAATGCCAAAGTGCACAAGATGGGCGATTTGCAACATTGATAAAGTAGGTAGCTGGATTCCGAGAAGAGTCAGTCCACTCATAAATACGCATCCTATTCGGCCCCTGAGCCAGAGGTGCTCTGGTTCTCAGATCCTTCACAACAAAGAAAGTAGGAAAAAGTTCAACAAATGTTTTATTTTGCTCACAAAATTGAGGAACACAAATGGGATTGCGATGAATAGATGGAGCGCATAAAACATCTTTTAGTACAAAGGTACGAGATGGAGTCGGGATTAACAAGCGGGAACCCTGATCTTGACATAGTAGGATCAATTGAGTTAGCAAATCTAATGTGCGTACAAGCATCTTTTTCCTTTTATATTTGAATTTGGCACTATTTAAATAAAAAATAACCTACAATAAGGTTTTCTTCCTTAAACACTAACCTGGCCAAGACTGTTATCACACTCCCTGATTTCCAAAGGTGCCTAGAGGATGGGCCAAACGCAGCAGAGGGACGACCGGGGAGTGGGTTCCCCACTGGAAGGGGGACAAAAGACGGCCATCTCAAGGCACATCACGACCTACAGGCAACACCGACGAGACCTGGGAAGGCAACCCGATTGGGTATCAGAGGATCCATAGTACCTCCAGCCTCCCAGACGAGAGTAGTATGGCTTGTGTGGGTTATTTTAATACCAATGCCATCACCAACTATGACGTCATCTGTGCACGTGTATTCAGAGTAAGCCTGCAGATTTTGAGTATCGGCAAAAATGTGATGCAAGGCACCGGTATCCATGACACAACTTGGATTGATGGATGTAGAGGATGAGTAATTAGCCTGTGGCTCATTCATGTTTTGACTCTGAGAGCGGCAAAAATGAGCAATATGGCCATATTTGTCACACGGTTGACACTCAACACGGGTTCAATTGTTGGAGTTCTGAGAGCGCCAATTACTGTTAGAGTTTTCGTGAGTGTTGTTATTTCTGCCCGAATTGGGGTTATTTTGAGGGCGTGACCAATTACAGTCAGATTGGTTACACCGATAGTGGTTCGGGTGCTACCGATTGTTGATTTGTGTTGAAACTGATTGAACTGAGTAGTAAGGGGTGGAATATTAGGCTTTGGTATGTGAAGAAGGAATAGTTCTTGACTGATGAGTTTCTCAAAAAGCTCCTCATAGGTGATGGGGTTTTCACTAGCACAGATAGCAGAGCTAATAGCATCATATTCTGGTCAAGACTGCTAAGCACTTTGATGACAAGTTCATCATTTCTGATGGAAGAGTTAGCAATGTCGAGTTCTTCTGAGACAGCTCGAATCTCATTGAGATACTGATAAATGGGTTTGGTGCCTTTCACAAGGCGAATAAGAGTGTCACAGTGTAACGACCCAAACCGAAGGGTCATGACGGGCACCCGGTGTCTTACTCAACCGAGTACCAATGTAACATATCTTTTCGTATCATACTATCATAGATAACTGAGCCGAAGAGACTTCTGTGAAATAGGTAGAATCTAACATGTAAATCCAACTAATACATAAGACATATGGGCCTCTAAGACCAAAATAACCACTCGTACGTTGAACATAGGCCGACAAGGCCATACAATCTTTTACGTACATGACATTTGTCTACAAGCCTCTAAGGATACATAATTGTCATAAAGGTCGGGACTGAGCTCCGTCATACTAAACAATACACATCTAAATCATACTGACCAAACAAGCAACTCCGGAGCAAATGGAGTACACCAACATCTGCCGCTGAGCTGATCGCCTACTTGGAGGACTCTCGACCTGTCAATTGGGACCTGCGGGCATGAAACATAGCGTCCCCAGGCAAAAGGAACTTCAGTACAAATAATGTACCAAGCATGTAAGGAATGAAAATCAATAAACAATAGACATAAGAGAAACATGGAGTAAAGACTCAACATGTAAGTCTGAATAACTCTGTGAATCATTAATATTTATAATGCCATGCATATGCGTATAAATATCATACCATGCATAGGTACATGCGTACATAACATCATCAAGCCTCTGAGGGCATCCCATCATATCATCTCGGCCTCTGTGGGCAAAATCATCAACGTATACGAACTGATCAGGTGGTGCGTATATAACACCGTAACTTTTTCCCATATCTATATATATATATATATATATATATATATATATATATATATATACACACACATCTGGTCCTGGGTAAATGTAGATGAATGCAATGCATGAGAAGTACATCAATAAAATCTCTCGGAATGTCATAAGATCATAATTCTGTTTGATTAATATCATGAAATAAACTTTATCAACTTATGTATTTTTTGAGAACCATGAACAGACGATAGAATAATAAGACATATGGGGAACCAATAACATAGGAACCTCTAGTATTTCTATGAATAGAGTCATTTATGAAAGTTGTGCATTTGCTCGTTTTGTTTGTATCATATGGATCATGCCAAAAGGAAAGAAGGGATAGCCTTAACATACCTGAATCGATTCTCTTTTGCGAAAACACGTAACGGAGGATCGAAGTAGGGAAGAATCCGTATGAAATGCTCGAAGCAATAATGTTGCTATGCAAAGATAATCTTGGCTAAAACTCTTTCTCAATAACGTTGCTACGTTCCTTGGCAGAAACTCTTTGTCAATAATGTTGCTATATTCCTTGGCAGAATGTCTTTGTCAGACGTTACCATATGCTTGGCTGAAAGTCTTTGTTAATAATATTACTATACTCCTTAGCAAAATGTCTTTCTAGAGATTAGGAAAATGATTTTTGAACTAGGAAAGTTACATTTAAATTTTAGGTGGGCCCCACTTTTGGGGATTAGTCTTGCCCAAAGACCCTTTAATGTGCCACATATCCTAATGACTAATGAGTCATCAAATTGAGCTTAATTTCCTGCCACCTTGGAGTTTAATGCTCATCCAAAAGTGCTTAATTAATCAACAAATAATTTCTTAATTAACTAGGTAATCTCCCATTACCCAATAATTAATCAATTATCCACATAATTAAGAATTATCTTAAATTACTTAAGCTACTACTCACTTTTAACATACCTTATACATCTTACTATTATGGTCATGTGGTACCTTGTATGGCACTAGTCCATAAATACGGGATATTGTAGCTTGGACCGTATTTATCTCAAAATGTCAAACTTCGACGAAATTCACTTTCTTCGATTCGCTTACCCTTTCACCTTCACGAATTTACTTATCGCTTATTTGAAATAGCATAGTACTTATAATCTCAAAATAATCTCATTCCCGTACTTACATCAATTAACTTACGACGAAACTTTAACATACGAAAATGTGAGATGTAACATCTCATTTCCGAGCTTCCATCAATTTACTTATAGTGTACTTTCACGTACGAAAAGTGGGTGTAACATCATTCCCCCTTTGGAACATTCGTCCTCGAATGTTGACTGATGTACTTATCATTCTCATAGCCCATAGCTATTGCAAATACTTTAGTACTTTCCTTGCCATCTAGGCAACTGTTCTATGAATGAATCCCAAAGGCCAAAGCTTTCCTCCCTTTAGGCCTCTTTCTCACACCACGACTCGTGGTCGGAATCTTTTCAATCTCATAGCTATTCTACCTTCTATCATGCAGCCTGTACGACACTAACCTTGTACGTGCGCCTATGCAACTCTTTTTCCTTTTTGCTCCAGCTTCTAGCCAATCTCTAGGCCTCACTTTGCAAATATATACAGAGCTTGATAAAATGTCCCTCTGGGCATCTATAGGTATACTGAAGTTCTTTACTCGGTACTTTATCGAACTTATGTTGCTATACCTTATTTCATATATTCCTTTATCCAACCGTATGACTTTACTGCATCTAGGTAGTTCATACTATACCATAACTCTTACTTTGATTTATCGTTACTGAGGTCTGCTACCAAACTCCAAGCTACTTTCATTGCTTCTTATCCTAGATGTATAAACCCGAGTCCTTCAATGCTTCTTTATTACTATTCATCTAAAGGATGGAATCTTTATCTCCTTTCATACGTTGGAACTATATCCATCTATTGATGATTCACCTCAATATTGATCTACAATCTACTACTGATAACTTGAAACCTCTTACATAATCACTAGGGCTCATGTTGCATCGAGGACCATCTGGAGTAATTTCCATAACCGTATTTCATGGCTTCCCAAAGTGATTCACCTTACATGGGTGTTTCAATCCTGTACAGTTCATGAAATCCCCCCCCCCCTTTTTTTTTTAATCGTTACTCAATCGAAGGCCCAAATGTCATCCCTTATTTATCACAACTACATCCTCATTTTATTACCAGGGCAACATTCCATCTCTTCCAAATGCTACTAGTCTTAGGTTCCTTTGAGTTCACTCAGGCTATATTGAGCTTTCTATAACTTCAAACAAACCATCAGCTCTTTTGTTTACCTAGGCTTAATTCCGAGGACTTATCCATTTCTCGTCACGTTCTTATTCGCTATTTCTTATCCTTACTCCTGTCGTCCTAAAACCTTGTTGCTTCACCATATTTTAGCTTGCGACCTATACATGTCTATTTATACTACTCGCAACCTTCCTTCAACTTGCTTGCACCATAGATTTCCTTATGTTATTCTGGAACATCAAGCGAGACATCACATCGTCTCAAACTCTTCTTTACTTCTCTTAACTAGACCTCTCGATACCTAGAAATCATAGGCTGGAAGATATGCTACTGACAACGCTGCTATCATTCCTGGATACTGAGTCTCAGCGCTTCTGGCCTTCTATCTGAAGTATGGACTATTCACAACCTTCTGCATTTGAGTATCTCGTATGTTGTTCACCTTTACCTTACTTGCCTTAAAATCTTACATCGTATCTTCTATCTTTTTCATGACCTTCCTCCCATATAGGTATAATTTACGTCCATAACTTGAAGCTCTATTACAATACTTGCACATCTGGTGTATACACAATTCGGTGGGAGCTTCATACTGATTTCTTATGAGGCGAGTACTCTTCTAACTGACTTTGTCGTAGACCATTATAGAATATGGCTATTGTACTATCTCTCTTGCACCTCTGATATTAAGAGTGATCCTACAATGTTCTCAATCACGATTTCTATAATTTTCTAGGTCCAATAAGCAGACTCCCGATTCACTTCATTGTTGTAGCTCTTTAGTTTCCTCTTTCTTCTGATCAGCCTTTATGTAGGCTTAAGCTATCTTCCGATCTGTGGCTCAAGGTATTATTCATGGCTTTCGCCTTACATGGATGCTATGGAATATTCAAGATACAACCTTTTAACAATTCAATCCTTTGTTTATGAACTGGGCTCAATTCTTTCTTTTAACTTATACCGAAATCTTCTACGGCTATATGATTGTCAACATATATGTTGTATGGATAATATTCTGAAATCTTAAGTGCGTTCATAACGTAACTAACTCTGGATCATTGATCGAATAATTCCTTTCGTTCCTTCTCAACTTTCTTTAATCATAGGCAATTACTTTTCCCGGTCTTTTTGCTCCCTTGTTGAGTGCATACTTAGCTTATTACATTGTATACTCGACGGACCTTTTTATGTCCTTCCTTGCCTATTATTATCCATAATTACTTACCTCCATGACCTTATACTTGTAGGGCTGCTTTTGAACAAATATTTTGACTGTCTTCCCAGTGGCACTTCCTTTTATTCCTGTAACATTCATACGGTACCTTTAAATACCGCAATTCCTATATGAATATATCTCAAGGATCACGATGTCATAATTGCGAGGCTGAATTCACTATACTGGGTTTTACTATGTTTATCTTGCACGATCAATTGACTTATCTGTATCTTCTTGTCTAGCCATAACTAGGCTCTTCCTGAATCAACTGCTAACTGCTCGTTGGCCCATTCTCATATCAATATTCCATGTAAACTTTCTTGGGTTATTTCCTTTGTCTTAAATTACCTCTCGCATTGGCTCTTTTTTTTTATCAATAACATCCCGGGCCAGAACCCTTACTTCCTCTCCTTGACATTGTGTTTGCATAATATTTTGGAATCGTAGCATATTTGTGGGATTTGGATAAGTGCAATCTCATTCCTTTTTTATTTTTTTATCGCATTCTTCCTTTACCAATCCATAGTCACTAGGACCACTTAATACTTACTTAATACCACATTACTCCACATTCCCCCCTTTAGGGGAGTACTAAGAGTTGGAGCCATGAGGATCTACCTATAGATGTTTTACCTCTTTATCTTTGGTTTCTTTTCACATCATCGATGACCCTTACTCTCCTTGCAAAAATCCTTCTGTACCAAGGATAATGAAATTCCTTAATCACGGGGGTGACACCTAGTATAACTGGCACATTTAGCCCCTTAAGCTTAACTTTGCTCACATTGCTTGCTTTAGGGAAGCGTCATCCTGAATAACTATTCTCGGAATTTCTCATGAATCTTCTCTTGTGGTCCATTCTATTATCACTGGAACGCAATATGAAGTTCTCATGATGCCGACCATCATCAAATTACTCAGTCCCTAATTCATGTTTAGTTTATCTTTTTCACCAGTCCATACTGATTTCTATTACTCTGTGTCTAACCTTTTCTTCTGTTAATCACGTTAGTGTCGCGAACTTATTCTCGAAATAAGGATATGACTTTAGGGCATATACGTACTCCTTTGTTCTCTCAAGGCCTGTCACCTCTCGTCTTTTCCTTCACTTGACTATAGACTCTATAATACTGTATTTTTTTTATCTACCGTAGTCATCCATGTATCACACCTTACTCATAATGCATCATTAACTCTCTTCTTATTTCCCTCTAATATTTATGTCTATCACTTCATCTCAAAAACTTCAACAAGACATTCTTTTGCTTTTAGCTCCCCTTGCTCCATCCACTGGCTCTTCGGGTTGCCTAACATTCTCTCTATACTAGGGACGGGAGCCACAGTAAAGTAATATTTATCCCTTCCAGGATTCCATTGCCTATCTTTGTAGTACTCATATCTAGTTGTACTATTTTAGAGTGCACCATCTGGTGTCTCACAAGGAGATCTATTAGCACCTTTGCAATATCCTTCAGAAATGTCAACTAACGCAAATAGTCTATTCACCATTTTGGGTTACTCTAACCCCAGCTGGATCGTGATGTCTCGTCCTTCTCTTAAACTACACCTGTTAGCCCCTCATAGGGAATAACTGAGATGGGTGTGGCCAATTGTACATACCTCTGTTACTGTTGAAGGTAACTTAAAATGCTTATATCTCTCTGCTTGAATTGTAAATACTGATAATCTTCATTAACTGAGCGCCTCGTACCCTTCTTCGTCTTGCTTCTTTTACTTGTTCAAAGTCGTATCTATCTTCTGAATCTCTCATTTCCTTTCACTATAGGGGTGGATAGATATTCTTGCCTTAAGGCTCCATATCTCTGAAGACCTTACACGTCTTAGTACACACATGATCTACTGAAGTCCTTACATTTACTCATCATAAGTATCATGAAAAATCGAGTTCCCTGACTCAACCCTTCCATAGCCACATTCAATCTCTTACCAACTGTCTTTCTGGATGTAGGCGTCGTCGGTTTATGAATAGGATAGAGTTTAGGAAATTGAGTTCTTACAACTGACCTCTACCACACGATCTAGATAAGAACAAAGAGTGACAAACCTATATGCCATGTAGCCTCCTACTTATAAGTGTGGTGCACGACACACCCATAAACAAGACTCTACTAGACACAACTTGTAGACTCCCTAGGACCGAACTGCTCTGATACCACTTTTGTCACGACCCAAGCCGAAGGGTCATGACGGGCACCCGGTGCCTTACTCAACCGAGTACTAATATAACATATCTTTTCGTATCATAATATCATAGATAATTGAGCCGGAGAGGCTGCCGTGAAATAGGTAGAATCTAACATGTAATACCAACTTATACATAAGACATATGGGCCTCTAAGACCAAAATAACCACTCGTGCACTGAACATAGGCCGACAAGGCCATACAATCTTTTACGTACATGACATTTGTCTACAAGCCTCTAAGGATACATAATTGTCATAAAGGTCAGGACAGAGCCCCGCCATACCAAACAATACACATCTAAATCATACTGACCAAACAAGCAACTCCGGAGCAAATGGAGTGCACCAACATATTCTGTTGAGCTGATCGCCTACTTTGAGGACTCTCGACCTGTCTATCGGGACCTGCGGGCATGAAACGCAGCGTGCCCAGGAAAAAGGAACGTCAGTACAAATAATGTACCGAGTATGTAAGGAATAAAAATTAGTAAACAATAGACATGAGAGAATCATGGAGTAAAAGACACAACATGTAAGTCTGAATAACTCTGTGAATCATTAATATTTATAATGCCATACATATGCGTACAAATGGCATACCATGCATAGGTACATGCGTACATAACATCATCAAGATCTCTGAGTGCATCCCATCATATCGTATTGGCCACTGTGGGAAAAATCATCAACGTATACCAGCTGATCAGCTGGTGGTGCATATATAGCGCCGTAACCTTTTCCCATATCCCATATACATATATACGCGTACATAACGCCATCTGGTCATGGGTCAATGCAAATGAATGCAATGCATAGAAGTACGTCAATAAAATCTCTCGGAATGTCATAAGACCATAATGCCATTAATATCATGAAATAACCTTTATCAACTTATGTATTTTCTGAGCCCCATGAACAGACGATAGAATAATAAGACATATGGGGAATCAAGAACATAGGAACCTCTAGTATTTCTATGAATAGAGTCATTTATGGAAGTTGTGCATTTTCTCGTTTCGTTTGTATCGTATGGATCATGCCAAAAGGAAATAAGGGATAGACTTAACATACTTGAACCGATTCTCTTTTGGGAAAACACGTAACAGAAGATCGAAGTAGGGAAGAATCCGTATGAAATGCTCGAAGCAATAACGTTGCTATGCAAGATAATCTTGGCTAAAACTCTTTCTCAATAACGTTGCTATGTTCCTTGGCTGAAACTCTTTGTCAATAATGTTGCTATATTCCTTGGTAGAATGCCTTTGTCAATAACGTTACCTTATGCTTGGCTGAAAGTCTTTGTCAATAATGTTACTATATTCCTTGGCAGAATGTCTTTCTAGAGATTAAGAAAATGATTTTTGAACTAGGAAAGTTTGTCACGACCCGGATTTCCCACCCTCGGGAGTCGTGATGGCGCCTACTAATGCGAGCTAGGCAAGCCAAACCTTTAACCTAAATACTTCATTAACCAATTATTTCTTTTTAACAATTATAAGGCGATAACGTGATAACAGCGGAAATCAAAATAATTAAGCGGAAGGTAACAATAAAATATCTGGAATCGATGTCTATTACAACTTCTAAAACCTCAACTACCGAAAATCTGGTGTCACGGTATCACAGACTGTCTAAGAGTCACTACATACAAGGTCTGAAGAAAATAAGATAAACTGTCTCTGAACAAGGAAAATGAAACAGGGAATAGAGATAGGGGGGAGACGCCAGGGCATGCGGACGCCTGCAGGTCTACCTTGGGTATCCGGGTGGACTGAAGGAAGCCCTCCAACTACTGTCCGAAAGATGCTCCAGGATCTGCACACAGTGCAGAGTGTAGTATCAGCACAACCGACCCCATGTGCTGGTAAGTGTCTAGCCTAACCTCGGCGAAGTAGTGACGAGGCTAGACCAGACTACCACATAAACCTGTGCAGTTCAACATCTATATATATATATATATATATATATATATATATATATATATATATATATATACATATATATATATATACATATATATATATAGCAGAAAAGAGACACAAAAATAACCAGTCAAAATGGGAGGGGAGCATGCTGTGGGGGAGATAGCAATTCCGTATAGAAAGACATAAATAAACGAAAGAAATAACATAACTCAGATATCAACAAGAATCAGGGAAATCAATAAATGCACGGCATCACCCTTCGTGCTTTTACTCTCGTCCTCACCAAAGCAATCATATAATAAAAGTGTGCACGGCATCACCCTTCGTGCTTTTACTCTCTTTCCTCACCATATAATCAATAAAAATCGGCACGGAATGGTACATCGTGTGACACGGCATCACCCTTCGTGCTTTATACTCTTTCCTCACAATAATCAATAAAATCGGCACGGAATGGTACATCGTGCGGCACGGCATCACCCTTCGTGCTTTACACTCTTTCCTCTGAATACAAACAATGCATGGCAACACCCTTCGTGCTTTAACGCTCTTCCTCACCCAAACAACAATCACAAACAATAGGGCAAGGGAATAAATGAAATTGCAATAAAGATCCCGACAAGGGAACAACATTTCAACAAATAAATCCCGACAAGGGAACACAATTAAAAAATTAAATCCCGGCAAGGGTACAACATCAATAATCTCAACATCCCAGCAAGGGAGATAACAAATAAATCAATAATAGCCCAGCAAGGGTGTCAACATGATAACTTCTTTTCTTTCTCACTTTTACTTCACAATTCACTTCATAACTCGAGCCAATGCTCTAGAGATTTAATTATCGCTTACACTTTCACAATTCGTTACATAACTTGAGCCAACGCTCCTCAATGTTCATGAGTCACCATTCCTTCCACAAACTTTACACAACATATAGAATCCATCACCAAGGCATGAAAGATACAACGAACTCACGAAAATCACAATATAAAGACTCACGGGCATGCTAGACACCAACGTATAGATACTCGTCACCATGCCTATACGTCGTACTTAACAATTACCACATAGCAAATAGGACTCAACTCCTAATCCCTCAAGCTAAGGTTAGACCAAACACTTACCTCGAACTTCCACGGACAACTCAAGTTTCAATTATAGCTTTCCCCTTGACTCCTCCGCCAATTCGCTCGTATCTAATCACAAATTACTTAATTACATCAATAAACGCTAAATGAATCAACCCCAATGCATGAAAATGAGTTTTTCCAAAGTTTTACCCAAAAAGTCTAAATTGCCCCCGGGCCCGCGTGGTCAAAACCCGAGGTTCGAACCAAAACCCGATTACCCATTCCCCCACGAGCTCAAATATGTAATTTGTTTTGAAATCGGACCTCAAATCGAGGTCCAAATCTCCAATTTTTGAAAAACCTAGGTTCTACCCAAAACACTCAATTTTCCCCATGAAAATCTTTGATTTTAAGTTGAAATCATGTTAAAAGATTTTAAGGAGTGAAGAAAATAAGTCAGAAATCACTTGCCAACGTTTTGGAGAAGAAAGGTTGTTTGAAAAATCGCCTCTTATGTTTTTAGGGTTTTGAAAAATGAAAAATGACTGAAAATCCCGTCTATATATATACCTTTCAGAATCCCTGTGCGGACCGCACAAAACAGACCGCGGCTGCACAGCCTTTTCCTGAGGGTACACAGTCTCTGAACCTCCCTGTGCGGACCGCACAAAATCAACTGCGGCCGCACAGCCCTCCACCGCGCCCGCACAAAGTCGACCGCGGACCGCACTGCTCCTTCCGCGGTCGCACACGATTTCTCGCGGACCGCACTAGCGGGTTCAGAGATCTGCAATTTCTCTGAACCTGCAACATTTGTGATTTTTAAGCCTAAGACATCCCGGGACCTACCCAAAACTCACCCGAGCCCTCGGAACTCCAAACCAGATGTGCATATTAACTCAAAAACATCATACGAACTTATCCGTGCGATCAAATCGCCAATATAACCTCAATAACCATGAATCAAACTTCAAAATCAAGAACTTTTTATCAAACTTCATCAGGTATCAAATTTAGCAATTTAAGTCCGGATCACGTCAAACGACGTCCGTTTTTCGCCAAATTTCTCAGAAACATCTTAAATCATATATAAGACCTGTACCGGGCGCCGGAACCAAAATACGGGTCCGATACCAACACGTTGTAATCAAATTCATTTCAAATTTCCTTAAATAATTTCAGAAAACAATTTCCTTTGAAAATTTATTTCTCGGGCTTGGGACCTCGGAATTCGATTCCAGGCATACGCCCGAGTCCCATATTTTCCTACGGACCCTCGGGACCGTCAAATCACGGGTCCGGGTCCGTTTACCAAAAATATTGACCGAAGTCAAATTAATTCATTTTATAGTCAAAATTTATCATTTTTCACAGATTTTCATATTTAAGCTTTCCGGTTATGCGCCCGGACTACGCACGCAAATCGAGGTGATTCTATATGAGGTTTTCAAGGTCTCAGAGTCATAGAATTTAATTTAAAATAGGTGATGAACTTTTTGGTCATCACATTCTCCACCTCTAAAACAACCGCTCGTCCTCGAACGGACAGAAGAAGGAAGTACCTGAGTCGGGAAAAAGATGGGGATAACGTCTCCGCATATCGGACTCGGACTCCCAGGTCGATGCCCCTCCACTGAACACGAACAGAAGGAAAATTCTTCGACCTCAACTGACGAACCTGCCGGTCTAGAATAGCCACCGGCTCCTCCTCATAAGACAAGTCCCTGTCCAACTGGACAGTGCTGAAGTCTAACACGTGGGATGGATCGCCGTGATACTTCCGAAGCATGGACACATGAAACACGGTATGCACGGCTGATAAAGCTCGGCGGCAATGCAAGTCTATAACCCACCTCTCCCACTCGATCAAGAATCTCAAACGGACCAATGAATCTAGGGATAAGCTTGACCTTCTTCCCAAATCTCATCACGTCCTTCATAGGCGACACTCGGAGTAATACCCGCTCGCCGACCATAAAAGCCACATCTCGAACCTTGCGGTCTGCATAACTCTTTTGCCTGGACTAAGCTGCACGAAGCCTATCCTGAATAATCTTGACCTTGTCCAAGGCCTCCTGAACCAGATCCGCACCCAACAACCGAGCCTCTCCCGGCTCAAACCACCCAACCGAAGACCGACACCGCCTACCATATAAAGCCTCATAAGGAGCCATCTGGATACTCGATTGGTAGCTATTGTTGTAGGCGAACTCCGCTAAAGGCAAAAACTGATCCCACGAGCCTCCAAATTCAATAACACAAGCCCAGAGCATATCCTCTAAAATTTGAATAGTCCGCTCGGACTGCCCGTCCGTCTGAGGATGAAATGTTGTGCTCAACTCAACCTGAGTGCCCAACTCTCGCTGAACTGCTCTCCAGAAACGCGAGGTGAACTGTGTACCCCGGTCCGAAATGATAGATACAGGCACACCATGAAGGCGAACAATCTCCCGAATGTAGATCTCAGCTAACCTCTCAGAAGAATAGGAGACTGCCACAGGAATAAAATACGCTGACTTGGTCAACCTATCAACAATGATCCATACTTCGTCGAACTTCTTCCGAGTCTGCGGGAGTCCAGTAACAAAGTCCATAGTGATCCGCTCCCACTTCCACTCAGGAAGCTCAATCCTCTGAAATAAACCACTAGGCCTCTGATGCTCGTACTTAACCTGCTGACAATTCAAACACCGAGCTACACATGCAACAATATCCTTCTTCATCCTACGCCACCAATAATGCTGCCGCAAATCCTGATACATCTTTGCGGCGCCCGGATGAATAGAGTACCGGGAGCTATGGGCCTCTTCTAAAATCAACTCTCGGAGCCCATCCACATTAGGCACACAAACTCGACCCTGCAATCTCAAAACTCCATCATCACCTAGGGTAACCTGCCTGGCATCTCCGCGCTGCACCGTGTCTCTAAGGACACACAAATGGGGACCATCATACTGCCGATCACGGATACGCTCCAATAATGAAGATCGAGCGACCGTGCAAGCTAACACACGACTGGGCTCAGAAACATCCAGTCTCACGAACTGATTGGCTAAAGCCTGAACATCCAAAGCAAGCGGCCTCTCACCGACTGGAATATAAGCAAGACTGCCCATACTGGCTGACTTCCTACTCAAAGCATCGGCCACCACATTGTCCTTTCCCGGATGATATAAGATGGTGATATCATAATCTTTCAACAACTCCAGCCACCTCCGCTGCCTCAAATTCAACTCCTTTTGCTTGAACAAATACTGAAGACTCTTGTGATCCGTGAACACCTCACATGCCACGCCATACAGGTAATGCCTCCAAATCTTCAATGCGTTAACTATGGCTGTCAACTCCAAATCATGAACCGGATAGTTCTTCTCATGAATCTTCAACTGCCTCGAAGCATAGGCAATGACTTTGCCATCCTGCATCAACACTGCTCCAAGCCCAACACGGTTAAGCATCACAATAAACTGTATAAGGCCCTGAACCTGTGGGCAAAACCAACACCGGTGCCGTAGTTAGAGCTGCCTTGAGCTTCTGAAAGCTCGCCTCACACTCATCCGACCATCTGAACTGGGCACCCTTCTGGGTCAACCTGGTCATCGGGGCTGTAATGGATGAGAACCCCTCCACGAACCGACGATAGTAGCCTGCCAGTCCCAAGAAACTCCGAATCTCTGTAGCTGATGTTGGTCTAGGCCAGTTCTTGACTGCCTCAATCTTCTTCGGATCAACCTGAATACCCTTTGCTGATACAACATGACCCAGGAATGCAACTGAACTCAACCAAAACTCACACTTCGAGAACTTTGCATATAACTGACTGTCGCTCAGAGTCTGAAGAACCACTCTAAGGTGCTGCTCGTGCCCCTCCTGGCTGCGGGAATATATCAATATATCATCAATGAAGACTATCACGAACGAATCCAAATAAGGCCTGAACACTCGGTTCATCAAGTCCATAAAAGTTGTTGGGGCATTTGTCAACTCGAATGACATAACCAGGAACTCATAATGCCCGTACCGAGTGCGGAAAGTTGTCTTAGGGACATTGGATGCCCTAATCCTCAACTGGTGGTAGCCAGATCGCAAGTCAATCTTGGAAAATACCTTGGCATCCTGAAGCTGATCGAACAAATCATCAATCCTCGGTAGCGAATACTTATTCTTTACTGTAACCTTTTTCAATTGCCGGTAATCAATACACATTCTCATTGACCCATCCTTCTTCTTAACAAATAATACCGGCGCACCCCAAGGCGAAACACTGGGTCTAATGAAACCCTTCTCAAGCAAATCCTGCAGCTGCTCCTTTAGCTCTTTCAACTCAGGCGGGGCCATGCGATACGGCGGAATAGAAATGTGCTGAGTACCCGGAGCCAAATCAATACAAAAGTCAATATCCCTGTCGAGTGGCATACCCGGCAGGTCTGAAGGGAAAACTTCAGGAAACTCACGAACAACGGGCACCGAATCAATAGAAGGGACCTCAACACTAGAGTCACGAACATATGCCAAATAGGCCAAACACCCCTTCTCGACCATACGCCGAGCCTTCACATACGATATAACATTGCGGGCAGAATGGCCAGGAGTCCCTCTCCACTCTAAACGAGGCATACCCGGCAGAGCTAAGGTCACAGTCTTGGCATGACAGTCCAAGATAGCGTGGTAAGGTGATAACCAGTCCATCCCCAATATAATATCGAAGTCAACCATTTCTAACAGCAACAAATCTACACGAGTCTCAAGACCCCCAATCACCACAATAAAAGAAAGATGGACTCGATCGACCACAATAGGGTTTTGAAAAATGAAAAATGACTGAAAATACCGTCTATATATATACCTTTCAGAATCCCTGCGCGGACCGCACAAAACGGACCGCGGCCGCACAGCCTTTTCCTGAGGGTACACAGTCTCTGAACCTCCCTGTGCGGACCGCACAAAATCGACTGCGGCCGCAAAGCCCTCCACTGCGCCCGCACAAAGTCGACCGCGGACCGCACTGCCCCTTCCGCGATCGCACACGATTTCTCGCGGACCGCATTAGCGGGTTCAGAGATCTGCAATTTCTCTGAACCTGCAACATTTGTGATTTTTAAGCCTAAGACATCCCGGAACCTACCCAAAACTCACCCGAGCCCTCGGAACTCCACCACATGTGCATATTAACTCAAAAATATCATACGAACTTATCCGTGCGATCAAATCGTCAAAATAACCTCAATAACCATGAATCAAACTTCAAAATCAAGAACTTTTTATCAAACTTCATCAGGTATCAAATTTAGCAATTTAAGTCCGGATCACGTCAAACGACATCTGTTTTTCACCAAATTTCACAGAAACATCTTAAATCATACATATGACTTGTACCGGGTGCCGGAACCAAAATACGGGCCCGATACCAACACGTTCTAATCAAATTCATTTCAAATTTCAGAAAACAATTTCCTTTGAAAGCTCATTTCTCGGGCTTGGGACCTCAGAATTCGATTTCGGGCATACGCCCGAGTCCCATATTTTCCTAGGGACCCTCCGGGACCGTCAAATCACGGGTCCGGGTCCATTTACCAAAAATGTTGACCGAAGTCAAATTAATTTATTTTATAGTCAAAATTTATCATTTTTCACGTATTTTCATATTTAAGCTTTCCGGTTACGTGCCTGGACTGTGCACGCAAATCGACGTGACTCTAAATAAGATTTTTAAGGTCTCAGAGTCATAGAATTTAATTTAAAACAGGTGATTAGTCTTGCCCAAAGACCCCTTAATGACCTATCCTAATGATTAATGAGTCATCAAATTGAGCTTAATTTGTTGCCACCTTGAAGTTTAATTGTCACACCCCAAACTTGGGGAGGCATGACTGGCACCCTGTGCAACACTGGCCCGAGCAATCCACTCTGCAACTCTTTTTTTCTTTATAACTATCATGGGCCCACATAGCAACAACTTGTAATGTGTAACTATAAGTGGATAACACTGTATCAATAAACTATCATTCTTAAAACATGAATACATATGGACTTTCAAGGCCTCTGGCATACAATACAAAATGAACCTCTGTCTACAAAGCCTCTAAGATTGTTTGGCATCAAATGGGACAGGGTACCGGCTTACCCATAAGTCTTTAGCAAGATTCTGACACGATGACTCATATACTCGGCTGCACTCCGAATGAGGTGGAGTCTTTCGCTGAATGCCAATCTCATCTACTTTGAGGGCTCGTCAAACTGATTTTCTATACCTGCAGGCATAAATGCAGCGTCCCCAACAAAAGGACGTCAGTACGAATAATGTACTGAGTATATAAGGCAAAACTGAAACATAACCATAATTCAACATTAATTAAAGACATATAAGAATCAACCTGAATCTCTGAAGTGCCACCGTATATGCTTACTTATTATACTTACATATATAATGATTCTCTTTGAGACTATTATCCATATCGTATGATACATGACTGCCCAACTGATCAGTGGTAACTACCTGACCGGCCGTCGCACGGTGGTTAATGTAAGACTGCCCAACCGGCGGTAAATAATGATACATAATTGCCCAATCGGTGGTAACTCCCCGATTGACCGTAGCCCGATGGTAAATGCATGCCTGCCCAACCGGCCGTAGCACGGTGGTAAATGAAAAAATGAACATGCATGACTGCCCAACCGGCCGTAGCACGGTGGTAAATATGTAACTGCCCAATCGGCCGTAGCTCGGTGGTAATGCATATGCATGAAGATGCATGTATCACAATATTATTAATATTAACATCTTTATCAAATACCTTAATAGGAAACTAAATACATACTTAGACATGCTTGAAGATTACTTTACGGGAATAAATAACATAGATATCCTTTACTGCTAAGAGTAGAACCACTTACGGAATAGCATTATGTTTACGTATCGTTACTTGGATTATGCCAAAAGAAAGAAGGGATAGCCTTAACATACCTGGAGTAGGGAAAAATCCGTATGATATTCTTGATAAAGATTTCACCGACAAACTAGAAGGAAGGTTGGACTTTTAACTGAGAAGATAAGTTGAGTACTAGGCAAAATCTGATCAGAATCCTTGAGAAATGAACAGATAACAAGAAAAGAAGGTTTGATATTCAAGAACTAAGCTTTTTGCTTTACTCATCCAGAAATAAGAATGAAAATTTCAGCTGCAAGCACTAAGGATGAATATTCCCCTACTCTTTCATAAACTGACTAAACGAGAATGTTACAACAAATACCTCATCTGACAAAAGTTATAGGACAACTAATGATCCACAACCAGTTAATAACAATGTCACAACAAGACAATTTGTTAAGATTGGGAGCTGCATTTTTTGCAGCTTGTGAATGGGTAAAATGTTATTTCTTGGTAGTGAAAACCTTGGAAATGAAGTGTTACGTGATTAACACATTACCTTGCCACCTAACCAAAATGACTAAGAGTCATTTGTCCAAGATGTGGCTTGCTGCCACGTGGGGGTGGGGGTGAGAAATTTAATCTTTATCCACTTATTAAGTAATTAGGTAATGTCCCGTTACGCGGTAATTAACCAATTACCCGCATAATTAAGAATTTACTTAAAATTCTACTTATTTTGATACACTTTATACACCTTACTATCATGGTTATGTGGTACCATATAAAATTAATACATACACTATTATTTTATTAAAATATCCATGTAAAAATACATATATTTTCTCAACTTCTAATTTTCCTAATCTCATATAAAGAGTACAAATTTTCGTACGCTTAATTCTTAAAATGGTAAAAAAAGATAACCTTCTATTCTTGCGAAAAAAATAATTCATATCTTTACAATAAAGAAAATCTGATAAACTTCCTCATATTATGGGTATAATTTAAAATATATTCGAAAATAGTAATATTAATAACTATATAAAATCATATTTTTTTCAAACTGTTTTACAAAAAAATGTTCCACTCAATATAAATACCATATCAAAATGTATCTAACGGTATCAAGGTTGTTAAACTTACGGGATCTTACGGTCACAAATCTTCTGTAGAAAAGTACGGGATGTAACATTAATGCTTATCCAAAAGTTCTTAATTAATCACCCAATAATTCCTTAATTAACTAGGTAATCTCCCATTACCCAATAATTAACCAATTATCCACATAATTAAGAATTATCTCAAATTACTTAAAATACTACTCACTTTTTAACATACCTTATACACCTTACTATCATGGTCATGTGGTATGGCACTAGTCCATAAATACGGTGTATTGTAGCTTGGACGGTATTTATCTCAAAATATCAAACTTCGATGAAATTCACTTTCTTCGATTCGCTTACCCTTTCACCTTCACGAATTTACTTGTCGCTTGTTTGAAATAGCATAATACTTATAACCTCAAAATAATCTCATTCCCGAACTTACATCAATTAACTTACGACGAAACTTTATCATACGAAAATGCGAGATGTAACATCTCATTTCCGAGCTTCCATCAATTTATTTATGGCGTACTTTCACGTACGAAATTGTGGGATGTAACACACGGAGACTGTAAATACGTGTCTGACTTTTGTTGGCGTACTACTGGGCTAATTTGGTCCAAGTGACATGCGCTGAAGGTGCAGATGCAATTATAGGGGCTATGGTAGGATCAACCGATGTCATAATAGCATGACGAAGAAGGTCATCTTGTCGCCTCCATGTTTGATAAGTTGGATCAGTTGAAGGTAGACATGGAAGGGTACCATCTATATATGAGAGCATATCGTAGCTAAGGCAAAGAGCATTGAATTGAGCTTTCCAAGTAATATAGTTGGTGCTGCCAGCAAGCCGACTGAGTGGGTTGGTTGATGGAAACAAGTTGGTTTAATTTCCTGACTTAACGGATTCATGACTGTTTGAGCGGGCAGCAAGGGGGAGGTGCCTGAGTTTTGGTTACTGGTGGTTGGATTGGCTGGAGTTTGCGCAGCAAGAATGTCGCCAGAGTTCGAGTTACTGGACATGGAACAAAGATGATAGGATCAAAAACTTGTTAGAGTATGAGAAAGCTCTAATACCGTAAAGAGACTAAAGGATTTGCAAAGGCTGTTGCAGTGTATTTACTATGATCATCTTTAAATACGTAAGGAGGAGCAGGACTGCTCAATAATACAAAGGAAAATAAATCAAAAGAATAAGAAGATTACAGAAAATTAGGGATTACAGCAAGATATGGAATATTGCAAAATCTGAAGAAATAAAGGAAGAGATAATAGAGATTGTCATTCCTTTTTAGCAGATTGATATTCTTTTATTTCATCTATGTCTATATTTGTATCACTATCATGTATACGAAATGCAATTTTATCGTGTTTACTACCTTGATATCCGAAAAAATTTCAATATTCATATGACAATTATACGTGCATAGCAAAAATGGATTATATGAAACTACCCAAGAATTATCTAGAAACTGACCTCTTATTTCTACAGTTTCTCTGGTTCTTCTTCTTCTGTATATTGGATAGGAATTCTTCCCTTTTGATGTTTGTTCAGCAAAATCTTTTGGATACTTGAGTTTGTAGTTATTATTTTTCATGAAAATATTTGTAGGATTTAACTTTCCACTAGGACCATGCATCATATATTTAATAACAAGTGAATATAGACCGCGATATTTTTTAGAATCAAGCAATTCTGCACAAACAAATTTATCATAAGATTCAGGAGTCAATAATTTGTGTTCATCAGCAAGTATAATAAGGAAATGAAAATGTGGAAGACACGTTTTTGGAATTTTATAGTATACATAAATCCTGCAACTCTTCCAAGATTTGTGTTTTTAATATATTTGTCTTTAACTGTTCTACCTTTGCTCTGAAAACACTACTAACTAAATCAGGTATGTTCTGTACCTCATCAGCCAACGATAATGTTCTTTTATTTCTGGCCAAGAAGGATTGCATGTCATTGTTATAAAGAAATCAGGTTTTTCAAAATATTGTACCAATACGATAGCATCGATATATCATTGGCGCATGTCCCTTAGTCCCCCGATAAATGTATCAGGGAGGAACATTTTCTTCCTTTCACCACATTTTAAAATATCAAGGAGTCCTTGCAAGATTTCAATTCTAAATAAATTTGGTTTAATGAGAAGAAGTTTAATCTTAGCATTTCAAGCTTTATATATACATCTACTATAAATTGTTGGAATTCTTCCACAATATAGCATTTCATTTGTTTCATTATCTCTTATTTGAAATTTAACAATAATACTCTCGACATGACACTGTATTTCTTTTTTGTTTTCCTTTTTGTAGTGATTCATCTTCCATATCAAGAAATCCATCAGCTGAACACATGTTTGATATACTGGGCAACTGTTCATGTTCATAATAAGCTCTACGTTTCGTCAGATTATTTGTCTGAATAAATTTTTTGATTCACAATGGCATCCATTTTCACCGAAGGGAAATAATAACGGATACTACAACTGATCGTAACATCCATAATAATAATGTACTAACCAAACTCTATTACTGTGGGTGTAAATTCAAATATGTGGTGCAGATGTGTCTCTAGGATTTTCTTAAAGCCATAAAGCCGCAATCTCTGATGCACTGGGTAAGTTATATGTTCGTTGATCTAAGGTTGAGTTACATTTAAGAGCAATATAGAAATCAGATAATTGGGGAACATTTAAGAGAGATTTTAGGAAAATAGTGTATCGATTTACCTTCAATATATCCATCAATTTTTTTATTGTTGATTCATTAATTCTTGTTGAACAAGCCATCCTATTTGCTAATTCATTATCATGATCGTAGAAGTACAACTGTAAATTCCTAGATTTTTCATTGGAAGGAACTAAATCATCTATAAAATGATACATCTGTCCCTGGACTCTAAATGTGTAGATACCACAATTTCTTCATGCTAGATCTTTATCATACCTGACATCAAGTGAAGTAAATGTAAACATGTTGTTGTATGTTCTAATATAAGTTCGAAAGTTTTTAGATTCTTCAGTATTTCCAAATTATAACTCCGATAATTCAGTTGGCATTTTATGAGATGTCAACCTTATTGAACCACTGTTACAGCCAAATCATGGAGGTTCATATTCGAACTTCTTTGCACGACAGTATTGGCAGTTCGGAACTTCATTTTAGAGCAACATACTTACTCCGTTGCTCTTTAGTGGCTAGACACACCTTTCTGGCCCGCCTATGAACTGAATATGAAAGAAGTATCATTAAGAAAAAGGAAACACCAAGGCATACGTATGGTGGGCATTATTGTAATACAAAGTTTGTGCAAACCTTTCATTGGAACGACGTTCAAGTTAACAGGACGCAGATTAGATGTATCCGATGTGGACCCTTATATAGAAATATTCACAATTTACAGTAATGTACAAAAAATATATCATTCTCAAAAAAGTATAATGTAAAGGCAGGTTTACCTATTTCACGAATTGTCATGACCCATAATTTTTACTTTCGGGACCGTGATGGCGCCTAACATTTCACTTGCTAGGCAAGCCAATGTTAAATTATTTTTCCATTTTTAACATTTCAAATTAAATAATAATGAAGAAACCTCAATAGCTGAAATAACTCTGAAGTAAAGAGCAGAAAATATAACAACTAAAATCTATAATACAGCCCGAATCTGGTATCACAAATACACGAGCTACTAGAATACTACAGATAAAGGTCTGAATAAAAGTAAATCTGTCTGAAAGAAAAATACAGAGCTAAGATAAAATGGGAGGGGACTTCAGGGTTGCGAATGCCGAGCAACTGTATCTCAAGTCTCCATATTGATAGCCAACTTGAGAATGCAAATGACTGCCGCTGGGACCGACTTCAAAATCTGCACAAGAAGTGCAAAGTGTAGTATGAGTACAACTGACCCCATGTACTATGTAAGTGCCGAGCCTAACCTCGACGAAGTAGTGACGAGACGGGTCACTTACACTATAACCTGTACGCAGTATAAAATAAAGCCAGCAAAGGAAAATACGAAATGAAAAAAGGCAGTTCACTGAAGAAAAATAGCTCAATCCTCAAAGAAAAACCAGTGAATGTCAGAATTACCAATCCTTAGAGTCTCGTATGAAAATACCGAAAACCAACACAACATAATAAGGAAATAGAAACACATAGAATGTTGCAGCGTGCAACCTGACCCCACCGTACAACACAATCCTCCCTTATTCTACCGTAATAACATATATATATATATATATATATATATATATATATATATATATATATTGCGGCGCACAACCCAATCACACCATATAATTAGAGTCAATATCATAACTCACCCTTATTTCACTGTATCAATCCACCCTTACTTCACTTGTTGCAGCGCGCAGCCCGATCCCATTGTATCACTGTAAATTCACCTTATTTCACCATATTAATCCACCCTTATTTCACCTGTGCGACGCGCAAACCGATCCCACCATATCAATAAAATTGACGAGTGCATTTAATTTAACAACTTAAATCACAAGAGTCCTCTACGAGTAATGGACATGAAGTAGAAACAGAAAAGAATCTCGTCTCAAATTAAGAATCATCTACAATGAATACTAAGCAACAAGACAATTCAATAAATGACACTAAGGGTACAAATAAGTCATTTAAGGCAAGTAGTGGTAATTCATGAAAGCAGGGGAGAAGCTAACATTTTTAACACGAGAGCAATAAGTGACATAGCAAATAAGGGCATGAGAAACATGTAAAGCACGTAACAGCTAAGGCATGGAAGGAAATTACTAATGGAATACGAAAAATCAGGGAAACAAGTAATTCAACGGCGCATAAGCACTCGTCACCTCGCATATATGCCGCAACACATGAATTTCACATAGCACATAGTTCGAGGGTTCCTAATTCTCTCAAATCAAGGTTACACCCAATACTTACCTCACTTTGCAATCAACTCAAAGTTCAACCACGGTCTTTCCTTTCGAACAAGCCTCCAAACCAACCAAATCTAACAAATTATTGACCAAACGATTCAAAACAAGCTTTAGAAACTACTCACAAATGAAAAAGATACAATTTTGGTCATTATTAAAAAAGCCAACAAAGTAAACCCCCGGGCCCGCTTGGTCAAAACTGGAAATTAGGATCAAAACCCGATTACCCATTCACCCCCGAGCCCGGTTATGTGCTTAGTTTTGAAATCCGACCTCAATGCGAGGTCTAAATTTCAATTTTACAAAAATTCCTAGTTCTACCCAAATTCCCAATTTCTACCATGAAAATCCTAGATTTAATGATGAATGTAATGAGTAATTGAAATAAAATAGATTAAGGTCACTTAACAAAGAAATTAGAAAGAAGAGCTCTTGGGAAAATCACCTCTAAGGTGTTTAGGGTTGAGAATTTGAAAGACTAGGCTAAAATCCCGTCTAACTCAGCTTTTGACCAGGTTGCGACCTGGGGTTGGCAATTGTGAACCCCGCAAATGCGAGACATACTTCGCAATTGTGAAGAAGCTCCATCTCTGCTATCATCGCATGCGATGATTTGTTCGCAAATGCGAACTTTGGCCCTCCGCAAATACGATCTATCGATCGCAAATGCGATCCCTTGTTGCGCAGCCATTCTACGCAAATGCGAGGAATGGGTTCGCAAATACGAACCTGGAAGGAATCTTGATAGTTCGCAAATGCGAACATTGACCTTGCAAATGCGAGACCAAAGGCTGCACCAGAACTAGATACTCACCAGCCATTTTCTTAAGCCCAAACCACTCTGAAGCCTATCCGAAACTCACCTGAGCCCTCGAGGCTTCAAACCAAACATCCACACAAGTCCAAAAAAATCATACGAACTCGATCGCGCGATTAAAACACCAAAATAACACCTAAAACTACGAATTGGACACCAAATCGAATGAAACTTTCAATAAAACTTAAGAACTTTCATTTTAACAATCGGACGTCCGAATCACGTCAAACCAACTCTGTTTTGCACCAAATTTTGCAAACAAGTCATAAATATAGTAATGAACCTATACAAAGTTTCGCAACAAAAATTCGGACCCGGTAGAAACAAACTCAAACTTCAGTCAAATTTATAAATTCTATAAACTGCAAAATTTCAACAAATTGCGATAACTCAAGCTAGGGACCTCCGAATTTGATTCTGGCATATGCCCAAGTCCCAAATCATAATACGGACCCTCTAGGATCATCAATAAAACCTTCCGGCAAAAGACACGAACTGTGCATGCAAATCAAAAAAGGATAAAGGAGGCTATTTGGGGTTTCAAAACATATAATTAAGGGTTAAAGCTCTAGATGACCTATCGGATCATCACATTCTTCACTTATAAAACAAACGTTTGTCCTCGAACGGATATAGAAAAGTACTTGGACTGGTAAAAAGGTGTGGATATCTACTCCGCATGTCTGACTTGGACTCCCAAGTGGCTGCCTCGACCGGCTGACCTCTACACTACACTTGAACTGAAGGGTAACTCTTTGACCTCAACTGCTGGACCTGCCGGGCTAGAATAGCCACCGGCTTCTCCTCATAAGTCAAATCCTTGTCCAATTGGACTGATCTAAAATCTAACACACGGGACAGATCACCGTGATACTTCTGGAGCATAGAAACATAGAACACCGGATGGACTGCTGATATACTAGTTGGCAATGCCAGCCTGTAGGCCACCTCACCCACTCTCTCAAGAATCTCAAAGGGTCCGACATACCTACGGCTCAAGTTGCCCTTCTTTCCAAACCTCATCACACCTTTTATGGGTGAAACCCAAAGCAATACCCTCTCTCCGACCATGAATGCAACATCATGAACCGACGGTCAGCATAACTCTTCTGCCTAGACTGAGCTGTGCAAAGTCAATCCTGAATAATCTTGACCTTATCCAAGGCATCCTGTACCAAATCTATACCCAATAATCGAGTCTCCCCCGGCTCAAACCATCCAACTGGCGAACGACACCACCTCCCGTATAATATTTCATAGAGAGCCATCTGAATGCTTGACATGTAGCTGTTGTTATAGGCAAACTCCGCAAGTGGCAAGAACTAATCCCAAGAACCCTTGAAATATATAACACAAGCGCGAAGCATATCCTCTAATATCTGAATAGTGCACTCGGATTGTTTGTCCGTCTGGGGATAAAATGTTATGCTCAACTCAACCTGCATTCCCAACTCACGATGTACTGCCCTTCAGAAGTGCAAGGTGAACTGCTTACCTCAAATAGAAATGAAGATTTATTTGAGGTCTAGCTACCATCAATTGATTATTAGGGCATCCGATGTCCCTAAGACAACTTTTTGACTCGGTATGGGCATTATGAGTTTCTAGTGATGTCACTTGGGTTGATAAATGCCCCAACAACATTTATGGATTTGATGAACCGCGTGTTCAAGCCCTACTTGGATTCTTTTGTGATTGTATTCCTTGATGATATCTTTATCTACTCCACAGTCCAGAGGAGCACGAGCAGCATCTTCGAAATATACTTGAGCCTCTGAGAGATAGCCACTTGTATGCCAAGTTTACAAAGTGCGAGTTTTGGTTAGACTCAGTCACCTTTTTGGGGCATGTCTTATCGGCAGAGGGCATAAAGGAGGATACTAAGAAGATTGAGGCAGTTCAGAACTGGCCTAGACTCACTTTAGCTACAAAGATCTGGAGTTTACTGGGTTTGGCGGGTTATTACCGCCAGTACGTGGAGGGGTTTTCATATATAGCAGCCCCATTGACCAGATTGACCCAGAAAGGTGCTCGTTCAGATGGTCGGACGAGTGCGAGTTGAGCTTTCAAAAGCTTAAGACTGCTTTGACCACGGCACCAGTGTTTGTGTTGCCCATAGGTTTAGGATCTTACACAGTGTATTGTGATGCATCTCGTATTAGGCTCGATGCAGTATTGATACAGGATGGCAGGGTGATCGCATATGCGTAGCGGAATTTGAAGGTTCATGAGAAGAATTACATTGTTCAGGACTTAGAGTTATCAGCCATTGTTCATGCGCTGAAGATTTGGAGGCACTATCTTAACGGCATTTCGTGCGAGGTATTCGCGGATCATCGGAGTCTAAAGTATTTGTTCAACAAAAGGATCTTAATTTGAGGCAGAGGAGGTGGTTGGAGCTGTTAAAAGACTATGATATCACCATTTTGTATCACCCTGGGAAGACCAATATGGTGGCCGGTGCCTTGAGTAGAAAGGCAGTGAGTATAGGCAGCCTTGTATATATTTCAGTTTGTGAGAGACCGCTTGCATCAGATTTTTAAGCTTTGGCTAATCAGTTCATGAGGTTGGACGTTTTAGAGCCCAATCGTGTTCTAGCTTGTACAGTCACTCGGTCTTCCTTGTATGAGCGCATCAGAGAGCAGTAGTATGATGATCCTCATTTGCTTGTCCTTAGGGACACTGTGTGGCACGATGGTGCCAAGCAGGTTACTGTTGGAGATGATGAGGTTTTGAGGATGCAGGTTCATATTTGTGTGCCTAATGTTGATAGGCTTCGTGAGTTGATTCTTGAGGAGTTAAGGATAGGGGATACATCACACTTGAATAGACATAAATCAGCTACACAGATTGAGTTGAATAGATAATGGAGTCATGTTTAGATTACAAAATTAGTCCACATTCAACCACAACAGGCACAACTATGGTTTGAATCGCAGGTGATAGGTTGATCATAACAAATACTACTGATATCCAAAGGAAGATTCATCCTAGTAGGATTATTTACAAGCTAACAGTTAGAAATGGTTGTAACGCATTCATGATTAGGATTCAAACGACACTTAAGGACTAACAAGCATTTATGAAATATTTTGAACACTTAGGTTCATGAACCTTAACCAAGTGAGGTAGGGTTACCCTATGTGTATTCATACGTACCCTAGCTAAAGTTGTCTAACAATATCCCAAGTTTAGCATGACAGAACCCAAAAGAACATGGCTTGATAAATATGAAGACTGCAATAACAACCCTAAGTATAGCATAACATAACTCAAAGAATATGGCATAATGAACAAAAAAGCCTGGGTAGGATAGCAGAACTTAGAAGGGTGATGCGTGTTAAACATGATGACTATAGCATAACCCAAATACAGAGTAGTACAATTTAGAAAAATATAACATGGAGACTTTTAACATAACATTAAGTGGAACAGAGCTCAAAATACAACATGATGAGCATGAAGATTATAACAAAACATTAGAGTTAGGTATGGAATCTTAGGTAGATATGAGAAATCACCAAGGTAGGTCAAGAAACTCAAACACATAAGAGGTTCGATATAGAAATTGAGGTCATTAAAGTCACACAGCTACCTAATTACATCATATAAACACAATAGATTATCATAGATCATTAACAAGTCATGGTGAACCAAAATAAACAATTAAAGGCTGAATAATCATTATAAACTAAACAGTAAATCAGGAAAACAATAGCACATTCATGATTTTCAAATGAACCAATTAAGAGAGAGAGATGGGATGGAGGTATAGTGACCTCCTCTTGAGCAGCAAACCAAACAAAAGGCTCTTGTTAGCCGTACAACATCAAGAACTCACCCGACCAATGCAATACTCAAAATCGGAGAGAAATCAGAAACTAATTAGAACCCTAACTCAATTTACTACTCAAAACTAAAAGCGAGATTTTCTAAGTAATTTCGTGTGTTTAGCTTTGTAGGCTGAAGATGTTAGGTCATTCTTGTTGTGTCTTAGGTCTTGTTGGTGAGAGCATTAAAAGCCCCTTTAAAAGTGCTATTAATGTCTTAGGGTTTCAGTAGAACTAAAATTCAATGGTGGAAGATAACGACTACTAGATGATGCAAGCATAGGCGAGTGAAAATCAGAGAGACGGAGGTTAAATTGATGAGAGATTTTACCTGAGACGAGAGGGTCAACCGTTGAAGGCGAAACCCATCAGATAAAACCCCAATGTCCAGAGGTCATTACATTTGACATATGGACCTCGAATAGTCATAATGAAGTTCTGAGGAGGCTCTCACGCGCCTTGATTTGAAAAAACACAAGAAAATCTCAGATTATTTGAGATTTCATACTTCGGTCACGGAAAAAGAGTGATGAGTTTCGTAATACAGACACAAAATGGATGGCCATGCATGCCATGGATCTGAAAGATCGATGGCGAGTTGAGGTTTCGTCTTTGAGGTTAGGGTTCGGATTTGAGGGATTTTAAAATGAAGCGACGAAATGGGGAAGATATCGGTGGGATTCACGACTAAGGAAGATAAAAAACATGATTCTTTGCTGAATTCTTTGCCTTGCACTAATTAGTGCAAGGTTTGGGTGATTGATGGGTCTGTGGGTTTGAGAGAGATGAGATAAGAAAAGGAAAGGAAAGGGAGGCGGTTGAGTGTTTGGAGAAATGATTTAGGGTTTTAGGGTATTGGGTCTGGTCTTTAGGTTTAAGAGTGAGAGATGGGATCTGGATCGTTGGATCTATTGATAAACGGCCCTGATAATTCGGGCATTAAAGAATAAAATGTCAAAAAGTCACGGTAGTTGGATTGTTGGATTTGGACGGGTGAGATTAAGTCTGGTGGAGTACTAAAATTAGAGGAAAAATTAAGATAAAATGTGGGCCGTTGATCTGATAGATCAACAGTCCAGATTCATTATGCTTTCTTTGTGAGTGAGAGGGGCGAGTGACGTGGCGGGTTGCGATTGGTTTAGGGGGAGTGACCCGAATTGCCAAGATGGAAAGAGATGGGGTGTTTGGACTGGGTATTTTTCCGGATTGAGCTTATCTTGGGGCTAGAATTGATTTAGGAAATAGCCACGTGTATTTCAATTAGGAATTGCAATTGTAGCCTTTTAGTTTTAACCCCCTTTAAAATTGATTTAATTAAACTTAATTAATTTCCAATAAAATTTAGTAAAATTATAATTATCAAATATGATACTAATTAATTATAAAATACTTTATCTTCTAAATTATGGCACTAACTTCGAATTATTAACATAGCGGCCTATTTAACTAAAATTGAGAAGAAATTTGTTAAATTAACTATAAAACCTATATGGTGTATTGTATTTTAATAATCTAAAATGATAAGTATATTTGTAATTACATAATATGGATACTAAGTTATTAAATTCAAAACTACTAATACCTAGTTAATCTTGTAAAATAAGTATTTATTATTGATAGAAACTACTTTCAAAAATTCATCATAAATTATTAAGTATAAAGAAATTAATTTAATAAGGGAGGGTCAAAATTGGCCGTCAATACCGGGGGTACTACTAGCCCAGTCGATTGCAATTGCTCGGGCCCAAGTTGGCCCAGCTATGAGTGATGAGGAGAAAAAGAGACGAGAGCAATTTGGGAGGCTCAAGCCTCAGAGTTCAGTGGGGCTGAGTCAGAGGATGTTTAGGATTTTATAGACAGGTGCCAGCGGATCCTTCACACGAAGGGTATTTTGGAGACCAGTAAATTCTCATTTACTACTTTTCAGCTGACATGGGCAACCTACAGATGGTGGGAGGCCTAGGAGTTGAGCAGGCCAGCCGGCGCTGCACCACTTACGTGGCATGGGTTCTCAGTTATCTTCTTAGAGGCGTTTGTTCCATAGACTCGCGAAGAGGAGTTGCATAGGTAGTTTGAGCAGCTATGTCAGGAGGGTATGTCAACGACTCATTATGAGATGTGACTTTCAATGTTGGCTCGTCACGCGGTATAGTTGGTTCTCACTGAGAGGGAGAGGATTAGGAGGTTCATTTATGGCCTCAGCTATGGACTACGTTTCATCATAACTCAGGAGATTGCATCTAGTGTGAGGCTTGACGAGGTGGTTAATATTTCTAGACGCCTAGAGTTAGTTCGTTAGGAGCGAGGAGAGGGAGGGAAAGAGGCCTCTTAGTTCAGGTGGTTTCAGCAATGACTCATCTGGAGGGCAATCCCATCATAACAGGGGTCATCCTTATAGGCTCGTTCAAATGGCTCGTCCAGTTCATCATGATGCATGAGCCAGCCATGGCTCATAGAGTGTTCCCCTGGGTCAGTCATCTTTCAGTGCCCTCCTAGCTCAGAGTTCATCCTGTTCTCCATCAATTCAAAACTCGTCTATACCAGGTTCTTCTAGTGGTTATTCTGGTTCTCGGGTTCTGATTCAGTCCCCGTCGCTATTGTTAGAATGAGGTTGCTTCGAGTGTGGAGAGTTGGAACATATGAGGAGGTATTGTCTCTGTCTTATGGGAGGTCCAATTCAGTAGAGGGGTCGGGCTATGAGTTCCACACCAGTTACTTCACCACCCGCTCAACTAGCTTGGGGTGGGACTCAAGCAGTTTGAGGTCGCGCTATAGGGAAGGTTGATCAGGTGGTGGTCAAGCTCGATGTTATGATTTTCCCGCTAGGCCAGAGGCCGTTGCTTCAGACGCAGTGGTCAAAAGTATTGTTCAGCGTGCCAAGAGATGCTTCCATATTATTTGACCCTGGTTCCACTTATTCATATGTATCATCATATTTTTCTCATTATTTGGATATGCCCCGTGATTCCTTATTAACGTATGTTCATGTATCTACGTCGGTGGGTGCTTCTATTATTGCAGACTGTGTGTATTGGCCGTGTGTGGCGGCTACTGGGGGATTGGAGACAAGAGTTGATCTTTTACTGCTTAGTATGGTTTATTTTGACGTGATTCTAGGCACGGATTGGTTGTCATGTCATTCTATTTTGGATTGTCATGCTAAGACCATGACGTTGGCGAGATTGCCTAGGATTGAGTGGAGAGGTTCTCTGGACTATGTTCCCAGTAGAGTGATTTCATATTTGAAGGCCCAACGGATGGTTGGAAAGGGGTGTCCGGCATATTTAGCCTTTGTGAGGGATGTTGGTGCTGATACTCCTACCATTAAGTCTATTCCGGTAGTGCGGGACTTTCCGGATATGTTTCCTGCAGAACTGTCAGGCATGCCACCCTACAGGGACATTAATTTTGGTATTGACTTGTTGTCGGGCACTCAGCCCATTTCTATTCCTCTATATCGTATGGCACCAGCAGGTGCCATACGATAGTGTATTGAACGGATTTAACATGGCGTGTGAGACCGCTAAAGGAGAACTAACCTTGCTAGTGAACACTGCCAGGACAATCCAAGAAACAAAGTTCTATGTGATCGAGGGGGACATGAGATATAAAGCTCTATTCGGAAGGCAATGGGTTCACAACATGAGGGCAGTGCCCTCGACCTTGCACCAGGCATTGAAATTTCCCACACTAGGGAAGTCAAAACGGTCTATTGAGAACAACCGTGTTGGCCAAGATCAGTTGAAGTTTTGTAGAATGACAAATGAACTCAGTGAAGGACCAGGTCCATCTTAGGAGACACAGTTGTTATGGCCCATGCACATGAGATGCACGTGAAGAAGATAAGTCCTCGGGGATCAAGCAGCAATATCTTCTGAATATCTTCTGAACTGATCGAAAAGATTGCATATGGGATAAGGAGAAGATCTCTCCTTATGAGAAGAGAACACATCCGGATAAGGGTTGGAGTTTGGATTGGTCTAGGACTCAAACTCAATGGAGGATCAGAAATTGAGTCACAATCCAACTCTAATTACTAATCTAATAAATAACTGAGTTGTTCTCTTTTACAGGTATGCACATACACTAAAGTTAAGCAAAATTGAGAGCAAAAGAGTAAGGCTATTTTGCAAGCAATTTATGTGAGATTTACTCTGCACGCCTGCAGGTACTTGAACAAGATAGAAGAACCAGTTCCATTGTGTTTATTCTTATTCTAGTTCAATTGTAGTAGGTGATTTAAAACTTGTACCTTTCCAGCTTTCATAGAAGCAATTGTATTAGGTACTTTGAGTATTCAAGTTAGAGTTAACTTGAAAGTGTCACAACAGTTGAGGCTGTGTACCACACGGGGATTAGAGTTAATCCTTAGGTTTACAAGAGTTTTGTAAATGCTGTTTTTGGCTCATTGAGTTTAGTGGATGTTTGGGAAAATCCTACTGAGTAGTAGGTCGTGGTTTTTTCACCTTTTGAGCCAGGTGTTTTCCACGTAAAAATCCTTGTGTTCTTTTATTTTCTGTAGTTTAATTCTGCAAACAGTAGTAGTTAGAACACCTAGAAGAACCAGGTTCTTCTAGATCGAAAATTAGGTACCACACAAATCCCACCCCCCCCCCCTTGTGTGGTATTGACGTTTGGAACATCAATTGGTATCAGAGCAGGTTATCCTTGAAGAGGCTAACACCTTAGGAAAAGATCAACATGAGTGCACCACCTGGGAACTGGGAAGGGCAATCCACTGCCAGGCCTCCACTATTCAATGGACAGTATTACTCATGGTGGAAGAATAGGATGAAGGATCACATCATAGGAGAAGACTATGAACTTTGGGACATAGTCACCGATGGCCCTTTGGCAACTACAATGAAAAATGAGGAAGGAGTGGAAGTGCCAAAGACAAGGGCTCATTGTACTGCTGAAGATTTGAAAAAGTGGGAGAAAAATGCTAAGGCCAAGAAATGGCTTGTGTGTGGACTGGGTCCAGATGAATACAGCAGGATCCAAAGCTATACTACTGCAAAAGAGATATGGGACACTTTGCAAGTGGCTCATGAAGGAACACCTCAAGTGAAGAGATCCAGAGGAACATTGCTATATTCTCAATATGAGAATTTCACTATGAAAGATGGAGAAACCATTCAAGAGATGTACACTAGGTTCACTACACTGACAAATGAACTTAAGTCTCTTGGAAGAGTTATTCTTGAAGAAGACAAGGTTGAGAAGATCTTGACAAGAGTTCTTCCAGTTGCTTGGGAAAGCAAAATCACTGCCATTCAGGAGTCCAAGAATATGGCCACTCTCAGGCTGGATGAACTGATTGGGAATCTTACTGCTTATGAACTGAGAAGGTAAACCAGGAAGATGGATACACCCAAGAAGGAGAGAAGTTTGGCTCTCAAAATTACAGAAGGTTCAGACCTAGAAGATGATGAGATGGCTATGATCACTAGGGATTTCAAAAAGTACCTGATGAGAGGAAAGGGTTCATCAAGAGGTACAAACTTCAACAAGACAAGAGCTCCTGAGAAACAGACAAATGATGGCTGCTATAAGTGTGGTAAGACTGACCACATGATCAAAAATTGCCCTCAATGGGAGATTGAGTGGAAGAAAGAAAGGGCTGAACAAAGAAACAGGAAGAAGGAACAGGTTCAACCCAAGAGAAACAAAGGTTCAACCAAGGCTATGGTTGCTGCTTGGGGTGAAACCTCTGATGAAGACTCAGAAGATGAAGCTGAAGAAGAGCAAGCTCTTATGGCCATTGGAGAATCAGATGATGAGCAGGAGGTAAGTATTCTGCATCTCAAGGACAAAATTAAATTTCTGTCTAAAGAAAGGTTGGCTGAGCTATTATTAGACTTCATTGATGAGTCTGAAATAGTTAACAATGAAAAGGAAGTTCTGTCTAGGGAATGTGTTATCCTAAAAGCAAAATGCAAAAGTCTAGAATCTAGGGCTGATGAGAGTGATAACAAAAATGCTGAGTTGAAGAACCAGGTTCTTGAAGTTGACAATAGTATTCTAGAACTTAGGTCAGAAAATCTAAAACTGAAACTAGGAACAGGAAAGAAGAAAGCTGATCACTCATTTCTCACTCTAGAAGAAAACCTAGGAAAAATGAAAGATGAACTGTATAAGAAAGATGAATTGATTAAGGTTCTAAAAGAAGATCTAGGAAAGGTGAAACATGAACTAGACAGAACTTGCAAATGGAACAAAGATTCTGATTCTCTCTCATGGTTGCAAGAGCATCACAGTAGCAATAAAAGAAGACTTGGATATGGGACTCAAGCTCCAAAATGGGACCCCAAAAACAAGTACCTCACTCTTCCTGAAAATAAGATCTGCACACACTGTGGTAAGACTGGCCATTATAAAAATCAATGTAATGCAAAGGAAAAGGCCAGTCAAAGGAACAAAGCTTTTGTTCAAGAAAAACACAAACCGCCTAGCTGGGCAAGAAAGAATCTGATTCATCCTTTTGCCCATAGAAAGGGACCCAAACTAGTTTGGGTTCCTAAGACTAACCCATGATTTCTTTTTGCAGGTTCAAGTGAAAGGGAGTAGCCAAATATGGTACATGGATAGTGGCTGCTCAAAATACATGACTGGGAACAAGGACCAGTTCCTTTCACTTGAGAATCTGAAAGGAGGTAATGTCTCCTTTGGAAATGGAAAGAAAGGTGAGATCATTGGGGTTGGAAAGGTAGGTAAGACAGACTCTCATTCCATTGAGAATTTCTACTTGATAGATGGCTTGAAATATAGCCTAATCAGTGTGTCACAACTGTGTGACAGAGGTAACCTTGTAGCTTTCACCTCTACCAAATGTTTTGTGATTAACCTTACCACTGACAAGATTGTTTTGCAGGGAAGAAGATTTAACAATACTTACATTGTAGATTTGTCAACTCTTTCAGAAAATGAACTCACTTGTCTAAGTGTGCTAGTCAATGATCCCCTCCTGTGGCACAAAAGACTTGGCCATGCCAGTCTAAATCAGCTAAACAAATTAGTCTCCAAGGACTTGGTGATAGGGTTACCTAATATCACGTTCAAGGAAGACAAAGTTTGTGAGGTATGTGCAAGGGGGAAGCAGGTAAGGTCATCCTTCAAATCCAAGAAAATGGTAAGTACGTCCAAGACGTTGGAACTGGTTCATATGGATCTTTGTGGTCCAATGAGAACCATGAGCAGAGGTGGAAAGAAATATGTGATGGTGCTTGTTGATGATTATTCTAGATTTACCTGGGTACTATTTCTAACATCCAAAGATGAGGCATTTGAAATGTTTACTACCTTTGTTAGAAAAATTCAGAAACAATTAGGAAATCAACTTGCATCCATTAGGTCTGATCATGGAACTGAATTTGAAAATGTAAAATTTGCTGAATATTGTGATGAAAATGGTATAGATCACAACTTCTCTGCCCCTAGAACTCCTCAGCAAAATGGTGTAGTTGAAAGAAAGAACAGGACCCTTAAGGATATGGCAAGGACCATGCTTCTCTCTAGCAAATTACCCCACAGCTTTTGGCAGAGGCTGTAAACACTGCATGTTACATAATCAATAGATGTATGACTAGACCTCTTGTTGAGAAAACTCTCTATGAGTTACCTAAAGGGAGAAAACCAAACATATCCCACCTTAGGGCATTTGGTTGCAAGTGCTATGTGCTCAATAATGGAAAAGACTCCCTAGGTAAGTTTGATCCCAGAAGTGATAAGGGAGTATTCTTGGGATATTCTTCACATAGCAAAGCATATAAAGTATTTAATAAAAGAACTCTGTGTGTAGAAGAAAGTGTGCATGTTGTATTTGATGAAACTAACATTTTTTCGAGAGACAGGAACATGAAGATGACGCCATTGGCTTGGTAAGAGAATTGACTGAAGCAGCATCAAAAGAAGGAACAGGTGATGGAACAGGTTCTTCCAGTCTGGGCAACCTGACAGGGGGAACTAACCAGGGAGAAAATGAAACAAACTCTTTAAAAGAACCTGTTCCTTATCAACAGAACACAGGAGAATCATCTAGTAGAAACCAGTTGTTGGTGAAATCTCACAAGTATCAAAGTTCTCATCCCATTGAGAACATCATTAATGATCCAACATCTGGAGTCAAAACTAGATCACAATTAAAGAATCTGTGTGCATTTGATGCTTTTCTATCTCTTATTGAACCTAAAAATATTGTTGATGCTTTGCAGGATGCAGACTGGGTCAATGCTATGCAGGAGGAACTCAATCAATTTGAAAGAAGTCAAGTCTGGCATCTAGTTCCTAGACCCAAGGACAGGTCAATCATTGGCACCAAATGGGTCTTCAGGAAAAAAATTGATGAAGATGGAACTATTACAAGAAACAAGGCAAGGCTGGTGGTTCAGGGCTACAGCCAAGAGGAAGGCATTGACTATGATGAGACCTTTACTCCAGTTGCAAGACTAGAGGCAATCAGACTCCTCATTGCCTTTGCAGCACATATGGAATTCACCCTCCATCAGATGGATGTAAGAAGTGCCTTCCTAAATGGCTACCTTAAGGAGGAAGTGTTTGTGAAACAACCTCCAGGATTTGAAAGCAAGGAATGTCCTGAGCATGTGTACAAGCTGGACAAAGCTCTATATGGGCTCAATCAGGCCCCAAGAGCTTTGTATGAACGACTATCAAAATTCCTACTGGAGCATGGGTACAAAAGAGGTAAAATTGACAACACTTTATTTCTAAGGGAAAAAGGTAAAGACCTTGTTGTACAAATATATGTTGATGACATAATATTTGGGGCCACTACTGATAGGTTGAGTAAGGACTTTGCAAAATTAATGGGAAGTGAGTTTGAAATGAGTATGATGGGTGAACTAAATTTCTTCCTAGCCTTGCAAATCAAACAAAGTCCAAATGGGACCATGATCCATCAGCAGAAGTATACAAAAGAACTAATCAAAAAGTTTAAAATGGAGGGCTCCAAAGAAATAGATACACCTATTGCAACTGCCACTAAATTAGATGTTGATGAACCTGGTTCATTAGTTGATCAAAAGTTGTTAGGGGTATGATTGGTTCACTTTTGTATCTTACTGCTAGCAGACCTGACATTGTTTTCAGTGTAAGACTTTGTGCTCGTTTCCAGGCAAATCCAAAGGAGTCACATTTGACTGCTGTCAAGAGGATACTGAGATATCTGAAAGGCACCACAGATTTATGTCTTTGGTATCCCAAAGGTAGTAATTTTGATTTGGTAGGATATGCTGATGCTGATTATGCAAGTTTCTTAGTGGACAGGAAAAGTACTTCAGGTATGGCACATTTCCTGGGGTCATGTCTAGTGTCATGGGCTACCAAAAAGCAAAACTCAGTAGCCCTGTCTACTGCTGAGGCTGAATATGTTGCTGCTGCCTCTTGTTGTGCTCAATTACTATGGATCAAACAACAGCTGGTAGACTTTGGAATTGAAGTAGGGTGTATTCAAATATTTTTTGATAACACTAGTGCTATAAGTATGACAAAGAACCCTGTTCATCATAAAAGGACCAAGCACATAGATGTTAGACACCACTTCTTAAGAGATAACTATGAGAAAGGGTTAATCTCCATAGAATTTTGTGCTACTGATAAACAAATAGCTGACATCCTTACTAAAGCACTGAGTATAGAAAACTTTGAAAGGAACGGGTTGGAATTAGGGATGATTAAGATCACCTAAAAGGTCCAGTTCAGAATGCACAATGAATAAAAAATTGAAAATTGAAAAAAAAATGAAAAAAATATTGGTTAGGAGTTCTTAATTAAATGTAAATATCTAGACTAATTCTTACTCAGTCTCATACATTAATTAGTATACTCCTATGACATGTGTTTATATGAATCTTTAATCTCTTACAAAGTTTTTCTATTTTGACATTTGAGGCATGATCAAGAGAAGTTTTACTTGAAGAACCCGGTTCATCAGTATATGCTCATGAGAAAGTTCAGGTATGTTTCTATACTTTGCACAATTAGAAAGATAAAATTACCAATCATGAGCAGAAGTCCAAATTACACCAAACTTTCAGAAATTCTATCCGTTGAGCATTAAACCAATTTCATTATCCTAGGAGTCTAACTAAAACGGGATTGTTTCCTAAAAACTAGCGTCACTCATTAATCTTTAAAGAGACCGGAATTCTAATTTGATTAGACTCCTAATTGACTACTGAAAAGGCTGCCGTTACAGGTTAATCATGATCCCTCTTTAAATACACTCCACACCTTCTCTCATCACTCACAACCGTTATTCACTTCTCAAATACTTCTGAAAAACCCCTTTCTTCTCCAAAAATTTCCAAATGATTTCCAGAAATTCTCCGCCATGAGTAATCCTCAAGACAATCCTGGAACTCCCCCACCTGTTTTCCCTAATACTTCATCATCAACACCTCTAGTTGAAACCCCAAAACCCAGATTTCGCCGGCAAAAGATGTTAGCCAGAAAAACTGTAGCATCCGGCTCTCTCAGAAAAATCTTGAACGGGAAATTAAAGGCCAGTCAAAGGAAAGAGGTTTCAGCGGAAGAATCTGACTCAAGCTCTGAGTCTGAAAAGTTCATCTCTGCTAGTGAAGGAGAAGAACCTGGGTCTTCTGATAATGACAAGAGTCAAGAAACCCCAGGTGAGGTAAACACCTGTTATGTATTTTCTGATGTACTAGAGAAGGAAGATAGTAGGTTTGTTTTGGTGGGTTCTATGAAAAATGCTGAAGGGGCTGAGCCTAGTAGGAGGAGAAAGAAAAAGAAATGAGAGGTTCTTGCTATTTGTGGTGGAGGAGAAGAAGGTGGCTTAAAGTCAGGGGGAAGCGGATCAGGAGAGGCTGCTGAGAGACTTGTTCAAATGGATAGGCAACAAGAAGAACATGGTTCTTCTGTGGAGGAGACTTTAGCAAATATGCTAAAGAAAGTAGGGGCCAGTTATGACCCAAAGAAGCGCAAGGCGTCTTCACAAAGGACCCCAGTTGCTTCTGAACCCTCAAAGAAAAGCAAAGTAACATCTCCCAAGACTGCTGCTACCTCTGTACCTAGAGGAAGATCTACAAGGAGCAAAGTAAGGCAAAGTGAAACAGAACTGCAGGAAGCATTAGAGAAGAGTAAGAAAAAGAAGAAGGAAAAGGGAAAAGAAAAGGTAGTAGAAAGTTCTGAGGCTGCTGAAGAAGAGGAGGAGGAGATGGAACTGGTCCATCAAGAGAGAGGCACAATTGTGGAGGTTCCCACTGACAAACCAAAAAGAACCAAGACTCCTGCAATGAAGTCTTCAAAATTTGTACCTGCTGAACCTTCTTTGGCTAGAAGAACTAGGTCTGCAGTAAAGGGAAAACAAGTGAAAATTACTGAAGAAGAAGATGAAGAGAGGAGTGGAGAAGAAGAAGAGGAGGAGTCTGAACAAGAGCAAGATCGTTTTGTTATTTTTAGCAGAAGGAAGATACTGAAGGGTAGGCTGCTGAAAGACCTGGAGGAGCCAGACATGCTTAGGTTGTTGGATGTTTTAGCTACAAAGGGTTGGAAGGACATGGTTCTTCAGATGGATGGAAGATTAGCCAGAAGAGAGCTGGTTGAATTCATGGCAAATGGTTCTATGAAAAATGGGCTAGTGACCAGTGTGGTGAAAGGTGTGAAGGTGAAGTTTGATGCACCTGAATTGGGCAGGATTCTAGACATTCCAAGTGAGGGCTAAAATGATTACACTAGGCAAAGGTGGCCTTGTCTAGATGATCTGCCCACAGCACTCCAAATCACCAGGAACTTCTGTGATACAAAGGATGCTGAAGAGGTGCCTGAAGCAAGATTTGTTCAAAAGAGTGAAATGAAGCCAGAACATAATGTGATCTTTGAGTTTGTGAACAAGTGTCTGCTGCCTAGACAAGAGAGGAGGCACACGACAAATTATATGGACCTAGTTCTCATGGAGTGTCTTATGAGGGGTAAGCAGATTAATTGGCCTGCTTTCATAGTAAAACTGCTGGACAGAGTCATCAATGGTTCAAAGGCTCATGCTACTCCTTATGGATTCATTTTAACAACTGTACTGGACAGGCTGAACGTTCCTTTGAAGAAATGGGAAATGGCCTCAAGTAAGGAGCACTTTGGAATCAAGACTCTCCAGGCCTGTGACTATCTGCTAAGTGTAGCCCCTGCTGAACCTGTTTCATCAGTAAAGACTCCAGTGAATAGCAAGGTTAGGGCTTTGGTTCAAGAATGTGAGACCAAAGATGCTGAGATTGCTAGGCTTCAGGCTCGTGTGGCTGAGTTGGAAGAAGAAAGGAATGGGCTGAAAGCAGAACTAGCAAAAGAGAAAGAAAAGAGTGAAGGGATGCTACAAACAATGCTCAACTTACTCCAATCGCAACCCTCTAGTTCTTCAAAGCCTTAGCCCTCTTTGTCCTTGTTCTGAACCAGTTCAGTTAACCCCCAGTGACCCAGATTAGGGATTTTTCTTGTTTTTGCTCATGGTTGGTTGTTTTTGTTCTTTCTTTTTGTGGACTATCTTGTAGAAGCACTGCCTTATCAATGACAATTTGCATTTCTCTTGTTTTATGATGATTCTGCTCTTAATAGTTATATTTGTCAAGTTGATTTTTGATTAACTAAAACATGCTTTCACTTGCAGTTGCCCCAGTGGCCATGAGTAATGATTAATATTCTGGGATTCACATGTTTATGCAACTTTTCGATGATGCCAAAAGGGGGAAGATATTGTGTATTGTGCTTAAAAAACTATTTTTCTAAACAGTGATGTTTATGACCTAATTAAAGCTGGCCCTTAATGATAAGTTAAAGTTTTCAAGTGATGATATTTTAGCTGAGTTCCACAGGTTCTCTGATCAGTACAAGCATAGAGTTTGTCATCATCAAAAAGGGGGAATTTGTTGGCTGAAGATCAGTTGAAGTGTTGAAGAATGACAAATGAATTCAGTGAAGGACCAGGTTCATCTTAGGAGACACAGTTGTTATGGCCCATGCACATGAGATGCATGTGAAGAAGATAAGTCCTTGGGGATCAAGCAGCAATATCTTCTGAATATATTCTGACCTGATCGAAAAGATTGCATATGGGATAAGGAGAAGATGTCTCCTTATAAGAAGAGAACACATCCGGATAAGGGTTGGAGTTTGGATTGGTCTAGGACTCAAATTCAATGGAGGATCAGAAATTGAGTTACAATCCAACTCTAATTACTAATCTAATAAATAACTGAGTTGTTCTCTTTTACAGGTATGCATATACGCTGAAGTTAAGCAAAATTGAGAGCAAAAGAGCAAGGCTATTTTGCAAGCAATTTATGTGAGATTGAGTGTGCACGCCTGCGGCTAATTGAACAAGATAGAAGAACCAGTTCCATTGTGTTTATTCTTATTCTAGTTCAATTGTAGTAGGTAATTTAAAACTTGTACCTTTCCAGCTTTCATAAAAGCAATTGTATTAGGTACTTTGAGTATTCAAGTTAGAGTTAACTTGAAAGTGTCGCAACAGTTGAGGCTGTGTGCCACACTGGGATTAGAGTTAATCCTTAGGTTTACAAGAGTTTTGTAAATGCTGTTTTTGGCTCATTGAGTTTAGTGGATGTTTGGGAAAATCCTACTGAGTAGTAGGTCGTGGTTTTTTCACCTTTTGAGCCAGGTGTTTTCCACGTAAAAATCCTTGTGTTCTTTTATTTTCTGTATTTTAATTCCGCAAACAGTAGTAGTTAGAACACCTAGAAGAACCATGTTCTTCTAGATCGAAAATTGGGTACCACACAAATCACCCCCCTCTTGTGTGGCATTGACGTTTGGAACATCAGGTCACCACTTTTAGTATTTAAATAGTTTTAAGTTTAATTTTTTATATTATAGCTTTTGTTTCACTTTTTTTTTTATAGATTTTATTTGAGAAAATTGAAAACGAATAAAAAGATTCTCATTTTTTGAGTATTAAATCCTATTTTTCATTTGCAACACAAAAGAAAATTCAGATATTTTTCTTCTAATTTTGGTAAGACTAGTAGTTTTATAACAGGAATAAATGCAAGGCTACCCATACTCATCATTTTTCTACTCAAGGCACCAGCCACCACGTTGGCCTTCCCAAGATGATACACAATAGTGATATCATAATCCTTTAGAAGCTCCAACCATCTCCGCTGCCTCAAATTTAGATCCTTTTGTTTGAACAAGTTCTGGAGACTCCAATGATCCGTAAATACCTCACAAGACACACCGTAGAGATAATGCCTCCAAATTTTCAATGCATGAACGATGGCTGCCAACTCCAAACCATGAACATGGTAGTTCTTCTCATAGGGCTTCAACTGACGCAAAGCATAAGTACTCAATCTAGCCTCTTGCATCAAGACACACCCATCACCAATCCAAGAAGCATCACAATACAGTATATAAGAGCCTGACACTGAAGGCAAAACTAGAACTGGGACTGTGGTCAAGACAGTCTTGAGCTTCTGAAAGCTCTCCTCACACTCATCTGACCACCTGAATGGAGCACCCTTATAGGTGAATTTGGTCAAAGGCGCTGCAACGGACGAGAAACCCTCCACAGAGCGACGATAATAATCGGTCAAGCCGAGAGAACTCCAAATCAAAGACGGTCTAAGCCAACTCTTAACCGCCTATATCTTCTTTGGATCCTTCTTAATCCTGTCAGTGGACACCACGTGCCCCGAGAACACCACAGAACTAAGCCAAAAATCACACTTGGATAACTTGGCATAAAGCTTCTCCTCACTCAACCGTTGTAGTACAATCCTCAAATGTTGGGCATGCTCCTCCTGGCTACGTGAGTGCACCAGGATATCATCAATGAATAATATGACAAACGAATCAAGATATGGCTGAAATACACTGCTCATCTGATGTCAGATGCATGAATGTTGCTGGGGCGCTGGTCAGCCCAATAGACATCACAAGAAACTTATAGTGATCATAGCGGGTCCTGAATGTCGTCTTCTGAATATCCAAGTCCCGAATTATCCACTGGTGATACCCAGACCTCAAATCGATCTTAGCGAACACCCTTGCTCCCTGAAGCTGGTCAAATAGGTCATCAATGTGAGGTAAAGAATACTTGTTCTTGATTGTAACTTTGTTCAACTCCCTATAGTCGATGAACATCTGCATAGTGCCATCCTTCTTCTTCAATAATAGAACCGGTGCACCCCAAGGTGACACACTAGGCCGAATAAATCCCTTATCAAGGAGCTCCTGAAGCTGTTCTTTCAACTCTTTCAACTCTGCTGGTGCCATACGATATGGAGGAATAGAAATGGGCTGAATGCCGGGCACCAAGTCAATACCAAAATCAATATCCCTGTCGGGTGGCATGCCCGACAGGTCTATCGAAAACACATCCGAAAAGTCTCGCACTACCGGGAAAAAATCAATAGTAGGAGTATCAACCCTAACATCCCTCACGAAGGCCAAATATGACAGACACCCTTCTCAACCATCCGTTGGGCCTTCAAATATTAAATCACCCTGCTGGGAACATAATCTAGAGAACCTCTCCACTCGATCCTCGGCAACCCCGGCATTGCCAACGTCATGGTCTTAGCGTGACAATCCAGAATAGCATGACAGGGAGACAGCCAATCCATACCCAAAATCACATAGAAATTCAACCATGCTAAGCAATAAAAGATCGACTCTAGTCTCCACTCCGCCAATAGTCACCAAGCACAACCGATACACACGGTCAACAACAATAGTATCACCCACCGGCGTAGATACATGAACAGGTGAGACTAAGGACTCACGGGGCATATCCAAATAATGAGTAAAATAGGATGATACATAGGAATAAGTAGAACCATGGTCAAATAATGTGAAGCATCCCTATGGCATACTAAAACAATACATGTGATCATTGCATCTGAAGCAGCGGCCTCTAGCCTGGAAGGAATAACATAGAATCGAGCCTGACCACTACCTAATCGGCCTTCCCCTCTAGGGCGACCTCTAGCTTCCTAGGCCCAATCCCGAGCTGGCTGAGCGGGTGGTGTAACTGCTGGTGCTGGTATCATAGGTCGTTAACTTTTCTATGGAACCCCACTCAACAATCTAGGGCAATCCCTCTTGAGAAGAACCAAGTCTCCGCACTCGAAACAACTCCTCATCTGACGGAACTGCTGCTCCTAATAACCCAAGGAACTATCTATAGAAACCTAAGCAGAAGAGGCATGGTGAGAACTCTGCGCTAGCAATGCACTGAATGATGATTGACCCAAACAAGCACTGTAGAACCGTGGCTAACCGATGCACCACGATGAGGTGGACGAGCCGTCTGAGCGGGCATATAAGGACGACCCCTATTGTGGTGGGACTGACCGCCAGAAGAACACCATTGGAATCCACCCAAACCACGAGGCCTCTTGGCCTCTCTCTTCTCATGTCTACGGACCAACTCTAGCCGCCGAGCAATGTCAACCACCTCGTCGAACCTAGCACCTGATGTATTCTCCCGATTCATAACAAAACACAACTGATATTTGAGGCCATCAATGAACCTCCTAATCCTCTCCCTCTCAGTAGGAACCAACCAAATCGCGTGACGAGCCAAATCAGAAAATCGCATCTCATACTGGGTCACAAACATGCCTCCTAGCGTAGCTTCTCAAACTGCCTACGCAACTCTTCTCTACGAGTCAGTGGCACAAACTTCTCCAAAAAGAGAACAGAGAATGCATGCCATAAAAGTGGTGCTGCACCGACTAGCCTACTCCTCTCATAGGTTTCCCACCATCTGAAAGCTTCCCTAGTCAAATGAAAAGTAGTAAATGAGACATCAATAGTCTCTAGAATACCCGTCGTGCGAAGAATCTGCTTGCACTTATCCAAGAAGTCCTGAGCATCCACTGACTCAGCCTCACCGAATGATGGAGGCTGAAGCCTCCCAAACCTCAGTAGTCTCTTTTGCTCCTCATCACTCATAACGGGACCCATATGGTCTTGAGCAACTGCAACCAGCTGGGATGGTAGTACTCCCGGTGTCTAAAGTCCCTGCACCACCTGCTTTGGAGTACGGGCAACGGGAGTCTAAGTACCTCCCCCGGCCTGAGAAGTGACTGCTGCAGCTGGAACTAAAACAGCCTGGGCAAGGCAAGTGCAAACAATCAATATCTGGGCCAAAGCCTCCTAAAGGCCTGGAATTACAATAGGCACAGCTGGTGCCAGAGTTGGTCCCACCAGCTCGACCACATCTGGAACCTTCTCATGAGCTGGAGAAACTAGTGGGTCTGCATGTGCTTCTCTAGCTGTTATACGACTTGCACCTCAGCCTCGGCCTCTCGTGGCCCTAACTAGTGGTACTGGTGGCCGTCCGCCCGATCCGGTAGCATGTGTCCTCACTATTTGTGAGAGAATAGAATAACAGAAGTTTAGTTTCTACAACCAACAAATTTGCAAGACAAGAATAAAAGGATGTGAAATTTTCCTAAGGGTTTGGCAAACTCTCGAAGATAAGTAAAGACGTCTCTGTACCGATCCGTAAGACTCTACTGAACCTACTCATGACTCGTGAGACCTATGTAACCTAGGCTCTGATACCAACTTGTCACTACCCAAAACTCAACATCCCGTGATGGCGCCTATCATGATACTAGGCAAGCAGACAACTCACACATACCAACATTTTTTAAATTCAAAATATACTGAAAGAGGTTTAAGTAAGTAAAAAATCTCATAAAACTGGATGAAAACTCCATAACTCAATACAAAATTTTCCAAAATCTGGATGTCACTGAGTACATGAGCATCTATACAATGACACAGTTTGATACACTATCTAAGAAAGTAGAACATAATAAGCAAAAACTAGGGATAGGGGAGGAGAGTCAAGGTCTACAGACGCCAAGGCAGCTACCTCAAAAATCTACGAAAAATGGCTGAAACTCCAAGGTCAACAACCACCATACCCGGAAATACCTAGATCTGCACACGAAGTGCAGGGTGAAGCGTGAGTACAACCAACTCAATAAGTATCGTAATTAAAGAAGGCAAGGTAAGAAAAGCTTAAATTATTGAGGATACTAGTTATTCCGGTGTAATTCTGCCTTTTTAAACCAACACGGAACAATATTTAGAACTAACTCATCAAGCTTCGTGTGAAGAATATATTTGTGTATGCATGTGCACAGTTTCTCAAATACTATGCTCAGATAGTATTATGGCATGTAGAGGAAGGAAACAAGTAAATCGGATAAATGATCATGAAAAACACAAGTTCCACACACTGCATGGATAACTCACGTGCTACACGGACAACTCATGTGCTAATAGTAGAACCTGCACGAATAACTCACGTGCGACAAAGACAACTCACGTGTCAATATTATCAATATATGGGCCCGTACAGACAACTCACGTGCCAGTAATATCAATATATGGATCCGCATAGACAACTCACGTGATGTACGTACAACTCACGTGCCAATAACATAATTCGCCCGGCATAGTCATAGCCCTCCAGTCCAAACATATCATACAGAAACAATAAAGCATGTTTACATGTATTTGATGAATAAAATAAGATTCTCATGTCCCCGTAACGGTATAAATGACATGCTAAAGTGTAGTCATGTGGAAAGTGTGCTTTCGTGGCTCAATTCAAAAATTTCACTAGTGAAACGCATTTAACAAGTTCGTTTAGGGGTTAAACCTCTTAGTAACCTCAGCATGGCTCAAAAAGATCACATAAACTGTTACAACATGTGAGATATCATAACTTAAAGCTTAATAGTCAATTCTAGGCTTATAAGAGCCCGAGCATAACCCGAACATGAATATATAACCCGTGGCCCGCATATGGGATCATCCCCACGCATGTGCGTACCCAAAAGCACGTGGCTATCAGAACAATTCAGAAATCTGGTGCCTCAATCGAGCTTAGATGCGATTCTTACCTCAAGCACATCGAATCACTTCGCTAGCAAGCCCTTGCCTCGCGAATCGGTCTCCGAACGCCTCGAATCTAGCCACAAACATTTCAATACAATCAATACGGGATATATGAATCAATTCTATTAGAAAATGTTGGGTTCTTAATTAAAAGTCAAAAAGTCAACCTCCGGGCCCACGTCTCGGAATCCAAGAAAAGTTATAAAATCCGAAAGCCCATTCAACCATGAGGCCAACCATACCAAATTCCGACTCCAAATCGTCACTGAAATCCCCAAATTTAACTCTCCAATCCCTAGCCCAAAACACCCAAAATTCAATCTAAAAAACACACAAACTAGGTGGGAAATTCAATGGGTAAACTATATTATTACATAAAAATGATCAATAGTGACTTATCTCAAGACGCCCTCGAAATCCCTCTCAAAAATCGCCTTAATTATACTTTGCAAAGTCCAAAATGATTAAACATCCCGGAACCCTCAAATTTAAACGCTACCTAGGCATTTTTGCACCTGCGGAGCCTGGGCTAGCACCTGTAGAATCGCTTTTGCGATAAAAATCCCACTTCTACGGAAGTCACTTAAGTCCTCAAGGTTCACAACTGCGCTCCAAGTTCCGCACCTGCGTAGGCATTCAGCAACCATCCCTCCGCTTCTGTGAAGATAGTTGACTCTCCCATTCTCAGCATCTGCGGAGCCTTGCTCGCATCTACGGGCTCGCAGATGCGGAAGACCCCTCGCACCTGCGACACACCCTAGACCAGCCCAGCTCCACTTCTGTGCCATATTAGCCGCACCTGCAGCGTTACACCTGCGGCTAAATCCCCCAGAGGTGCGATCACACCAGAAGGCAGAAATCCAGAATTTGCTTCAAGTCCAAATTTTGGTCCATAAACCGTCTGGAATCTACCCGAGGCCCCCTGGGACCTCAACCAAATATACCAACAAGTTATAATTATTATATGAACTTATTCGAGGCCTCAAACATCAAACAAGATAAAAAACACAAGTCGCACCCCAATTTAAGCCTAATGAAAACTAAGAAATTTTAACTTTTACAATCGATGTCGAAACTTATCAAATCAAGTGTGATTGACCTCAAATTTTGCATACAAGTCACAAATGATACAACGGACATTTTCCAACTTTCGAAACTAAAATCCGAGTCCGATAACCACAAAGTCAACTCTCGAACAAACTCCTCAACTTTCCAAACTTCTAATTTTTCAAGTTTTGTTGTTTCAAGAGAAAATCAACTACGAACATCCAAATCACTATTTGGACACTCTCCTAAGTCCAAAATCACCCAACAGAGCTATTGGAACCATAAAAAATGCATTCTGGATCAATTTACACCGGTCAACCTTTTCAACTAAAGCTTCCAACCTTGAGACTAAGTGTCTCAACTCATTCCGAAATATTCCCAGAACCAAACTAACTACCCCAGTAAGTCACGTAATACCAATTGAGCAAAGAATAAGCAGTAAATGGGGGAGTGGGGCTATAACACTCAAAACAACTGACCGGATCGTCACATGAAGCTAACAATTGGAAGGAGCAATTTGAAAGCCTTCAGCTTGAAAAAGATGCCCTTGTGGAAGAGATAGGGTCTTTGGAGCAGCATCTCAAGATTACAACTGCTGAACTAGTAGTTTCGAAGGCTTCTTCCAATCAAGTTGAAAAAGATAAGGAAAGACTGAAATCATCCTTTACTGAACAACACTTCAAGGCTACTAAGGAGATTAGGCGCTTAAAAGAACTTCTAAATCAGAAGGATGTGTACGCTGGTGATCTAGTTCATATGCCAAGTCAAGCTTAAGAGGATCTCCGTGCCTCTTTTGATAAAGTCAAGTTTCTCGATGATACTCTTGAACCTTTGAAGGACTGTTATGAATATTCAGAAGCCTAAAAAGAAGACCAGAAGGTAGAGATAGAGCAAATAAAGAAGGATTATGAAGCCCTTGAAGACAAACTAACACTTGATGTTAGTTAAGCTTTTTTAAATACCCGTCTAGAAACTTTGATCGAGGCAAACCAGGAGGGTTTTGACCTCAAAGCTGCCAAAGCTAAAGAAGTAATTTAAAAACACTCAACACCCGAGGAAGAAAGTCCCAAAGGTGATAAGAATAGTCCCAAAGCTGATTTATTCGATGCCCAGTCATCGTCTTCTCTACAAGTTGATCCTTCTACCCCTACTGATGATGCTCCTTAGCTTTTCTCCTTTTGTGACTTTACTTTTAAAAGTTTTTTCTTTCATTGGTGTTGATGGAACATTTTGTTTAGGTAAATTTGCTTGAAGTTGAATTTGGGAAGCTTATTCTCCCCTATTTTCAGATATTAATGCTAATATCATTTTGTTGCATTTTTTTTGTTATGCTATTTACTCTTTAGTTTTCGAGCCTTTGCTTGCATTTGAAATGCTTTAATATACCGCATCTAAATACGCGCATGCTTTTACTTGCCTTTGAAATGCTTTAATATGTCGTGTCTGAATATGCACAGGCTCTTTTACAATAGAGGGCTCTTTTATATTAACAACACTAATGAAGATGATATCTCATCTTCATATTGGTGTAAAGATAAGAAATATGATATAATTTGAAGAAGTTTTACTTGAACTTCCAAACAAATATTTATGTACAACATTTTCATAACTGCTTTCTTTATAGTAGGTTTACAAGTACGAGTATGTCTATCCCGTGACTACATTTATGGCCTCAAACTAAAAGCTCTTGGGAGTTTCCTACGGAATCTTCAACTCTTTACTTCCCATTCCTTCTACGGGCTTGAAAATCTGACATTTTCTTCAAGGTTTTTCCATTAGCTAAACTATGATTTTGTGGTGTGCATCTTATTCCTTTGTGTACTTCCCCATATGCTCCCCCCAGTGTTTAAGCATTGAAGCATGAAAACTTGAACACTGGATCAACTCCTTCCTTTGGTCCTTTCTTGAAAAAGGAAATACACATCGGACTCGGAGGTAACTTTTTAGATGACGACTGCTTAACCCTTTCTATCAGAATTATTATAACCTAGATCGGGAATAATTATGTATTCCGTGTGTCTTTTAGGTCTAATGTCATCACCTTGTACATGCTAGCCTTTTGCCTATCATCTAAAATGGTTAGTAAAACTTAAATGAATAAAGTAAAAAATAAACTTTTAGGATACCTCACCGTGAGTACTTGCTTTCTCAAAAGTAGTATTTCTTCAAGTGAATTGCATTTCAATGGGATGGTAACGCCTTGCCGTCCATAGTCTCTAATTCGTATGCTCCCTTTCCAGCAGTACCTTTCACTCGATATGGGCCTTCACAATTTGGACTCAATTTTCCTACATTTGCCGCGTGTGTTGATCGGAACACCTTTTTAAGGCAAAAGTCCCCAATCTTGAAATATCTCAGGTTTGCCTTCTTTTTGTAATATCTTTCAATCGTCTGCTCTTGTGCTGCCATTCGAACCAAAGCTGCCTCCTTTCTCTCTTCATTCAATTCTAAATTTATACAAAGTTCTTCCTCATTTGACGCTTCATTTGCATGGATGTACCTTGTACTCGGTTCTCCTATTTCCACTGGAATATGGCCTCGGTTCCATAAACAAGCGAGAATGGAATTTCTCCCGTACTTATTTTTGCCATTGTTCGGTACGCCCATAGAACCCCAGGTAGTACTTCAGGCCAACTGCCTTTTGATTCTTCTAACAGTTTCTTTATATTGTTGATAATGATTTTATTTGTCGACTCGGCTTGTCCATTAGCTACGCAATGATATGGTGCAGAAGTAATTCGTTTGATTATTCCACTCTTGAAAAAATTAGTAACCCTCGCACCTACAAACTGCGTCCCATTATCGCAAATGATTGCCTTTCAGACTCCAAACCGACATGTTATATTTCTCTAAATGAAGTTGATAACTTCCTTTTCTCGTACCTATTTGAAGGCACCCGCTTCTACTCACTTTAAAAAATAATCAGTTAAAATTAATAGAAACCGTACGTTTCCCGGTGCTTGAGGTAAAGGACCTACGATATCCATCCCCCAACTTCATAAACGGCCACAGTGCTATGATAGAATGGAGCAACTCCGCCGGTCAATACATATTATTTTCATATTGCTGACACTTATCACACCTCATTACAAAGTTTTTTGCTTCATCTTCCATTTTTGGCCAATAATACCCCGCTCTTATTTGCGTTTTTACCAGTTATCTTCCTCTAGCATGATTTTCAGAATGTCCTTCATGCACTTCTAGCATCACATATCCAGTTTGTGATGGTCCAAGGCACCATGCTAGGGGTCCCCAAAACATTTTGCGATACAAATTACCTTATTAGGAAATATTGAGCAGCTTTCATTCGCAACAATTGCGATTTCTTCTTATCCTCATGTAAAATTTCATACTACAAATAATTCACAAATTCGTGTCTCCAATCTAATGTTAATTTATTGAAATTTACCTCATTTTTCGTTTGATCAAGGGCTGAATAAAACAAATGCATCACAATCGCATTTTCTGCATTTGGCACATCAATTACGGACCCTAGATTTTGTAATGCATTAGCTTCTATTTTTTCTTCCCTGGGTATTTGGACGGCTTTCCAAGTCCAAAATTGCCTTAGTAACTATCGTACCTTTTCCAGGTATTGCTTCATTTGCGTCTCTCTTGTCACGTAATTCCCTTGCATTTGATTTACTACCAGTTACGAGTCACTTTTAGTTTCGACTTGTTAAATCCCAAGTTCTCTTACGAGTTCCAAACCTACAATCATGGCTTCATACTCTACCTCATTATTTATAATTGGATAGCATTTTATTACTTTCCTTATAATCTCTTCAGAAGGTGAAATTAAAATAGTACCCAAAATTGCTCCTTTTACATTTGAGGACCCATCAGTATATAAGGTCCAAGTCCCCAGATTAGACCCGGTAATACCCGTACATCTTTTTCGGCTTCAGGAAATATGTTCGAGCTGAAATCTCCTAGTACCTGAGATTTTATGGCAGTTCTAAGCTGATAGATAATATCATAACTCTTGATTGTGGAGTATATTTCTTAGCGGGAACAGTTACAACAGAATTACGATGACATTGAAAATAAGTTCATAATTTTCTTGGAGCTATTACTAATGCTAATGCAAGTTTCTCAATTGCTTTGATTTGAGCCGGATTCACTTTGATGCCCCTGTTAGAAACAATAAATCCTAAAAAATTTCCTGAAGCGACACCAAAGGCCCAATTCTCCAGGTTTAACTTCATGTTATACTTGCGGAGAATTTTGAAGGTTTCACTCAAGGGCTAAAAATGATTCTCTTGTAACGATTCGACCGGTCGTTTTGTGTATTGGAGACCCGTTTCCCCTTTTGATGCTTCACATATGTGTGTTTAAGGTTTTATGACTTACGAGGTTGATTAGTTTTGTTCCAGAAATATTTCGGATTGAATTGGACTCTTTGACTCTTGGCTTTGAAGCCTAAGTTGATTATGTTATCCAATGTTTGACTTTTGAGACAACAAACCCGAAATGGTATTTTAATAGCTCCGATAGTTCCGTATCATGATTTTGGACTTGGGCGTATGACCCAAGTTGAATTCGGAGGTCCGTAGGTGATTTGTGTTGTTCTGCCGAAAATTGGCAATTTGAGGTTTAGAAGTTTGACCATAGGTTGACTTTTGGCTATCTGGTTCTGAATTTGATATTGGACATGGAATAGACCTGTTATGCTATTTAGAACTTTTCTGCAAATTTTATATCAATTGGAGTTGATTTGGTAGGATTCGGACGCTTAGTTGCAATTCTAGAAGTTCTTGAACTTTACTTTGAAATTCATGCGTTTTGGTATTTGATTCGTAGTTCTAGATGTTATTTTTGTATTTTGATCGTGCGAGCGAGTTCGTATAATATTTTTATACTTGTGTGGATGTTTAGTCTAGATCCCAAAGGGCTCGGATGAGTTTTGGATGTGATTCAGAATGTTTTGGACTAACAACAGAAAATTTGGTGTGTTGGTGCTCTGATATAGCTATTATGAGCACCATCTTCGCAATTGCGAACATGGCAGGGGAAGCTCAGGTGTCGCAATGGCAAGACCTAGTTCGCAATTGGGAGGACTGTCAGTATTGGGGTAGGATCGCATTTGAAACTATTGTGTCACTTTTGCGATGAGGACAGGCTTCGCAAATGCGAAGCCACTGTCGCAGTTGTGACTTCCTCTTAGACTATCAGTGGCCACATTTGCGAGAATTCTTTTGTAATTGCGAGCTCAGTGTCGTAAATGCGACATCTGTAACTAAACAACATCTAGAAAAGTCAGGATTTATGTATAATCAATTTTCAACTAATATTTAAAGATTATATCTTAGATTTAACATCAAATTTATGAAAATCAAATAGGGAAATTGGGAAATTTTGTCAAGTTTTTGAAAAATGAAGAATGGAGTTTTGAGAGTCTATTTGGATTCGGATTTGAAAAATAATCACATATATGGACTCCTAGGTTTTGACCAGCAAGCCCGGGGTTGACTTTTGTTGACTTTTTGGAATTTTGTAAGGATCAAAGCTTTATCTATTGTAATTATTTTCCCTTGCATTGTTTGATGATATTAAGTCGCTTTTGGATAGATTTCAGCTTTGTGGAGGTGAATTTTAGGGGAAAAGCTATTTTTGAGGGTTAAGTTCGCCTAGTTCAGGTAAGTATCTTGCCTGACTTTAGGTGAGGGAACCCCCTTAGGATTTGGGTTTATTGTGCTATTTGTGTTATGTGAAAGTCGTGTACGCAAGGTGACGAGTGGGTAAAAGGGCTATATGTGGTAATTGACCGGTTTAGAATATTTAGACTCTTTCCATGCCTTTAATTAAATGGTCATAACATGTTATATCCCTCATTGTTAATCTACTCTTACATGTGTTAATCTACCCTTACATGCGTTATTTGACATTGTCAACACTTGTTCTACCTCTTACTTGTTATTTTGCTCTTAAATGCTTTAGTCGAAGTTATTGCCTTCCTTATTGTCTTGTTACTTCTTAGATTTTTGAATTACTTTTATTTAAAGTTGTTATTTCATGGAATATCTTCTTGTTGAGTTAATGGTGTTGAAGTGTAAAAGTCGTTATCACATTGAGGTGAAGTTGTTAATTGTTGAGATATCATTCTTGTTGAGCAATTCACAATTTATTTTGTTATCATTGAGATTCTTGTAAACATTGTGCTTGAGCCATGAGCTATTTATTGTGAAAACATTGGTACTGTTGATTCTTTTGCGAGTTGTGATTGCATAATGATCGGACTGGTCATTTTGAATATCTGCACATTGCTCGGTATTTTGTAGGCTCGAGTATCTCCGCATGATATATTATAACTTGCGTAAATCATCAGTATTGGTTTTAAAGTTATCCGGAATCGATTTGGAAGAATGAACTTCAATATTTAAACTCTAAGTTGGAAGAGTTGACCAAGTTTGACTTTTTAGCATTTGACCTCGGAATGGAGTTTCGATTGTTCTGTTAGCTCCGTTAGGTGATTTCGGACTTAAGAGCACGTGCGGATTGTAATTTGGAGGTCTGTAGTCGAATTAGTCTTGAAATGACGAACGTTGGATTGTTGAGAAGTTTGACTGGGAGTGGACTTTTTGATATCGGGGTCGAATTCCGATTACGGAAATTGGAGTAGGTCCGTAATGTCAAATGTGACTTGTGTGCAAAATTTGAGGTCAATTTGACGTGATTTGATAGGTTTCGGTATCGGTTGTGGAAGTGGAAGATTCAAAGTTCATTGATTTTGACTTGAGGTGCGATCTGTTTTTTTGATGTCGTTATGCATGATTTGAAGCTTTGAGTAGGTTTGTTTCATCATATAGAACTTGTCTGAAAAATTTGGCGCCATTTGAAGTTGATTTGATATGGTTCCGACGCTTGGTTGCGATTATAGAACTTCTTGAAGTTTAGTTTGATCTTCATGTGTTTTGGCGTCCGATTCGTGGCTTTAGAGGTTATTTTGATGATTTGATTGCGCGAGCGAGTTCGTGTTGTGTTTCTGAACCTGGGTGCACGGTTGGTTTGGAGCCCAGAGGGCTCGGGTGAGTTTCAGATTGGTTTCGGAATACTTTTCATAATCTTTGATTGCTGGTGCAGGTGTCATCGCATTTGCGATGTTTTGGTCGCACATTCAACAATCACATTTGTAAAGCAGCCTTGCATTTGCGATCCCAGACTGTTGGGCAGGAATTTGTTTTTGCGAAGAATTCCTCGCATTTGCGATGGTCTCTTTTCCCATTTGTGAAGCCCTTGGTTGCAAATGCGACCTTAGCAGGAAAGCCTCCAGTTCGCATTTGCGATATATTGTTCGTATTTGCGGGGGGTCACATTTGCGAACCCCCTGTGGCAAATGCAGCATCTGCAACCTGTTAAATGCTGAGGATTCCGGGACTTAGCTTCATTTTGTTATATTTTGAACCTTAGCTTCAATGAGAGGCAATATTGTGAAGGAATTTTCATACCAAATCATTGGGTAAGTACCTCTAATCAATTTTCAACTATATTTCTTGATTTGAAATAATATTTAACATCAAATTCATGAGAAATGGAGGGGAAAATTTGGGGATTTTGACAAAGTTTTGAAAAATGAAAATTTTGGATTTGAGAGTCGAATAGGGCTCGGATTTGAAAACAAAACATATATTTGTACTCGTGAGGCTATGGGTACTCAAGACCTATCCTTTGACCCGAGATTTGATCGGGCGGGCCCGGGGTTTGACATTTTAGAAATTGAATAAAAATCACAGCTTTATTAATTGAAATTATTTTCTCTTGCATTTTGTGATGTATTCAAGTCGTCTTTGGCTAGATTGAGCCGAGTTGAGGTGAATTGGTAAAGGAAAAAGGCTAAATTGCCGAATTGAGGTATGTGTCTTGCCTAACTTTGTTGAAGGAATTTTCCGCCTATTTGACATTGTTTGCATGCGGGGGTGATACATATATGAGGTGACGAGCGTATGTGTTTGTGCCAGGGTTAATTATGCTCGGGGATGGGAGGGGGTAGATTACATTATATTTGTGTTGTAGAATTACGAGACCTTCCTGCTTCATGCCTTACTTGACTCTTAGATAGTAAGAACATAGTATTAAATATTAGAAATCAAGACTTAGCGTATCATGACTTGATCAAACTTGACGGAATTCTGAGAATACATTGATGTGTCTAATTCGGTTATCTCTATGCGTAATCACTAATGCATTTCTACAGCTAATCTTCTTGAGATACTAAATTCTATACTTGTGTTGTTGATCATTTGGGAGATTTGTGGAAGTACTTGAATAATACGGTTCTTGAGGGTTTATTGAATCATCGTTGGCTTGGAAAGTTGTGATTGGGATTTGTTTGAAAAATTCATTTAAACACTCTCCTTGATGTTATTTATGCTTCCTGCCTTGTTTGTCATTGATATACACATGTTTGGTAAGGAATAGTGTAAAGTACAAAGGATGATGCCTTGCCATTGTTTATACATTATCATGTGCGGGAGAGTGTAAAGCATGAATGGTGATCTCGTGCCATATTATTTGAGAGTAAAAGCACGAAGGGTGATGCCGTGCCACATCATTTGAGAGTAAAAGCACGAAGGGTGATGCCGTGCCATTTCATTTATATTGTTATGCTTTTATATTATCGCGAGATCATGGCACGTTGGGTGTTTCTGTGCAGGCGAGGATGAGGGACATGCATTATGTTATGATATCTGTTTTTCGTGTATATGTTCACGTCTTTAACTTGATCAGTTGTTGTCGTACTTGTAGACCTTGTGTGATTTGTTGTTATTGTCCTGTCCTTGCTCTCTATTTCAATCGTTGTTGTGTTGTCCATATTTTCTACTTGTTTAATTTGTAAACACATGCCTACTTCCTGCTGTTATTATTACCTCCATGTCATGTCTATTATATTGCATTTTAGTACAAGCCCTTTTCTATGTTAGTCATTCATGCCCTACTTGTTAACTTGTAAAGAACATGTGTTTCTTTCTTATTTGTTATATCTGTACTTAGGCCTCCATCATGCTAGTTAATTGAAGTTGATATTCCTTGTTTTCGAATTGCCGTCATTACTCACATGCTTTCCGCCTAGTCTTTTATTGTTGCCCACATGTATATCCTCGTTCATTATTGCTACTCGCGTATTTCCTACTTTGTAATTCCTATTATCGGTAGTTCAGTCATCTGGTTGGTTCTGTTATACGTATATTGGGTGAGGATGAGATAAAAGCACGAAGGGTATTGCCGTGTAATTGACTTGATATCTGAGTACGTTCCTCATGCTATGAAAGTTATGAAGTGACCGTTGTGGTTTATCGGTTTCATTCTAAGGAAAGGATTGGTCGAGGTATTGTAAGATGCTAAATTGTGATCACTTGTCACGACCCAAAAAAAAAACAACCGAAGAACCAATCATATCCCTTACCATACCGATCTACCCTACTACAAAGCTGTTCTATTTATCTGAGTTCCTTCTAAATTACCTTCAAATTGATACTTCTCCTCGCCATGATACCACAATCCTTAACTTAGACTCACCACACAAGACTCAAGCATAAAACCACACCGCCCTAAGGCTCATTAGCCGCTGAATACTCTCAAAAATATCCCAAAAAGTACCATATTCAAAATACTTACCTTGAAAAGACTTTCTGCGAACCTAAAGCAATGACCTTCACCTTCCTGATACTGATATGTAGAATCCATGCCGATATAGAAATGCCACAAGTCTTGACACCCTCCGATGTAAACCTCAGTTTCTAGCCAAGTACATATTCTGAAGATCCCCAATTGTTACATATAAATCTTGAATCCATTAGAACCATTCTCGGGAGTCATCCACTCTGCTCAAATCTCAATCAGACTGATCAAACAATCTGAACGACCTGTGCTCTATTAGCAGGCCAACACCCTAGGAAGTAACCCCACCTTATGCAACCAAATAAATTCCTGCTCCATGCACATTACATTCTTCACCAATAACAACTCAAGTCATTCCGTGATTCTCATACACCCATAAAGCATAACACAACCTTATTCAAATTTCCGTTACTCGAGTCAAACTCGATCTCAACCCCTATAAGTCACAACTGATTCACCAGTATACCTCAAACTGAAACCAATACAACACATAACCGTGCAATCAATTGATCAATAGCAGACTCCCCCACTTGGCTCAAAGCCACAGATCAAAACACACAATAAATCGTGATGTCCATACTCTATTACTGTCATAATGCCATAGTGAGATTCACCCAAATCCTTCACAAGCTCATGCAACACAACCCATCTAATGCCTCAAATCATTTACAAATCTCGCATTCACCCTCGTAACAATCAAGCTAACTCTCATACGCGATCCAAACTCAAACTGCTTCACATGTGATTCACTGGTAAAAGAAGACTCGCTACAAAATAACATAGGGTTCACACGCCCTCAGGACACCCCGCAGTCACATCATACTCATCACGTAGCCATACATCCATCATTTCACTAATAGGGACACTACCGAACATATAAATCCAAAAGCACGCGCTTACACAATCAACATCTCAATGCTCAAGCTACAGGCAAAGCCCGGCCTCAAGCCCTCCAGACTAGCCCAACATCAACATACTGAAATGACATCTCGCACCTCATCCCTGGAATCACAATCCACCGAAGCACAGCTGATACCGAGCACTCATGTGCGCACACGAATGCGTGGAAGGAATTCAAGGAGTTACGCTTTAAGCTGAATCAATCTCGCACGATAAGAATTCAAGAATGTGGAATTTCCTAAAGGTTCTGCAGCCCCTCGAAGATAAGTACAGACGTCTCCGTACCGATCCACGAGGCTCTACTAAACCTGCTCATGACTCATGAGACCTATGTAACCTAGGCTCTGATACCAACTCAATCGAGCCCTCGAATCACCTCAAACAATAACAAAAACATGAATCGCACACCAATTCAAGCTTAATGGACTTGAAACCTCAAACTTTCACAACCGATGCCGAAACCTATCAAACCTCGTCCGAATGACCTCAAATTTTGCACACACGTCACAAATGACATTATGAGCCTACTCTAACTCCCGAAATTCTATTCCAACTCCGATATCAAATTTTCCACTACCGACCAAAAATTGCCATATTCCCAGTTTCGCCAATTCAAGCCTAATTCCACTATGGACCTCCAAATCACAAATCAGACGCGCTCCTAAGTCCAAAATCACCTGACGGAGCTAACAGAGTCATCAAAATTCAAATTCGATTTCAAATACAAAAAAGTCAAAACTTGGTCAAACCTTTCAAATTTAAAGCTTCAAGCAGGGAATCTTTCTTCCATATCTGTTTCGATTAACCTGAAAACCAAAACTGACGATTTACATAAGTCATAATACATCATACGAGGCTATTCATGCCTGAGGACTGGCGAATGAAGTGCAAGTTCTCAAAACGACCGGTCGGGTCGTTACATCAATGCTAGTATTCGATTATTGTTTGCGTATTCGTTTCATGTATTCTTCTCTGTTATATCGTGGTATAGTTCTATTGCTGGCTTACGGTGCAAGTTTTATCAGTGAGTACTTTAAACTAAAAAGCCTCGTCATTACTCTGATGAGGTTAGACAAGATACTAGCCAGTACATAGGGTCGGTTGTACTGATACTACACTTCTGCACATTACGTGTAAGCTTTTTGTAGCGGAGCAGCTGGTGATGTCGGGTGCTGACTTTGACGATGCTCGTGCATTCCGGATATAGTTGTCACTTGTCCTTGGTAGCTTAGATTTTGGTAATTTGTTTATGTAAATTTCAAACAGATCGTGTAATTAATTTGTCACGACCCAAATCGATGGACCGTGACGGGCACTCGGCACCTTACTCAACCGAGTAACAACGTAACGTATCTTTCTTATTACATCATCATATACACGTGACGTATGGGCCTAATAGGCCAACATGATCATTTATAAATTCAAAACATAGGCCGACAAGGCCGTACAATCTTTCACGTACATGACATACGTCTACAAGCCTCTAAGAGTACATAAATGTCATAAAGGTCAGGACAGAGTCCCGCCATACCAAATAATACACATCTAATTCATACTAACCAAACACGTAACTCAGAAGCAAATGGAGCGCACCAACATCTTTCGCTGAGCTGATAGCCTACTTGGAGGGCTCTTGACCTATCTGTCTGGACCTGCGGGCATGAAACACAGCGTCCCCGGGCAAAAGAGACGTCAGTACGAAATAATGTACCGAGTATGTAAGTCAATATATTGAAAGCTGAAACTGAACTGATAATATAATAACTGCAAGTAGCTGGAAGTCAAAGATAATCTGAAGATATACTTACCTGCTGATACCGACTCAACTTTTTCAATATAGTAAGTAAAATAGCTGTCCGACCCTATAAGGCACGGTATATATATATATATATAACTGCTCTGCCGTAGTAGGCTCGCTCATAGGCGCTCGGCCATACTAGGCTCTGTAACTCGACCAACTGGGCTCGCTCATAAGCGCTCGACCACAGTAGGCTCGGTATATATATAACTGCTCTGCCGTAGTAGGCTCGCTCATAGGCGCCTGGCCATACTAGGCTCTGTATCTCGACCAACTGGGCTCGCTCATAAGCGCTCGGCCACAGTAGGCTCGGTATATAACTTACCATCTGATCAGAGGTTGCCCAATAGGGGCCTACCCATCGATTATAGCTCGATGGTAAAGAAAATACTCTAATACTGTATATATAAACTCTCTGCTCTCTTGACTGGAAGAAGGAAATACTCAATTGAATATGAAGTCCCGATAAGGAGAATATTGTATCTTACAAAACTAGGAAAATATACGTAAATTCCGGGACATGAATTTTTCTTTATGCCTCGTTATCACACTTGTGTAATTACTGGGATCATGCAAAATGAAGTAAGGGTTTAGTCTTAACATACTTGTTCCTAGAATTATTTGAACAAAATTAAACTTTCTGCTTTTTGCGAAATACGAACGAACCTATGCTTGGATTGAACAAAATTGGACTGAAATTTCAATAGAAATTTTTGAATTTGTTGAACGAAATGATTCTGTTGGTTCAAGACAGAATATAAATGTTTGGTTTCACGTTTTTGGTTCAAGGCAAAAATGCAGATGCTTGTTTGAAATGGAATTTTTGCTTCTGCCTAACGTCTTGCCCTTTTAAGCCAAAGGCAGATTTGGCTTAGCCTTTTACAAGGAATTTCATGGATTCTATTCAATTCTTATCAAGATTTTGACTTGGTCATTATTTGGTTACTATAAGGTAGCCATCTGGCAAGGTGACTTAAGAGTCATCCTTTGCCTATTGTGGCTTTATGCCACGTGGTGAAGATTATTAATCTTTATCCACTTATTAGTTAACTGGGTATTGTCTTGTGACCCGGTAATTAACTAATTACTCACATATTTTAAAAGTTGTCTCAACTTAATTAAATTCTACTGTCTTTTAACATACCTTGTACACCTTATGATCATGTAGTACCTTGTATGTCACTAGTCCATAAATACCGGGTATTTTAGCATGGGCCATATTTTATCCCAACATGCCAAATTTCAACGAAACGCATTTTCTTTGGCTTGCTTCCCCTTTCATCTTCACGAATTTACTCATCACTTGTTTGAAATAACTTAATCCTTATAATCTCCAAATAATCTTTTCCTTGGACTGATGTCAATTATCTTACGACAAATTCAACGTATAATACTGCAGGGTGCAATACTGTCGTAACTTATTACTGCAAAGTGTAACATCATCGTAATGTAATATTGCTGGGTGCAATATTATCGTAACTTATTACTGCGAGGCGTAACATCATCGTAATGTAATACTGCAGGGCAAAACATCGACGTAATACTGCGGGGCGTAACATTATTCTCCCCTTTGGAACATTCATCCTCGAATGTTGACTGATGCACTTATCATTTTCATAACTTATATCTTCCAAATACTTTAGAACTTCCCTTGCTATCTAGGCGACTGTTCTGTGAATAAGTCCAAAGTCCAGGGCATTCCCCCCTTAGGCCTCCTTCTGACACCACAACTTATAGACGGAATCCTTCCAATCTCGTAACTGTTGCTATCTTTCATCATGCAGCCTGTATGATTTTGACCTTGTAAGTGTGCCCAATCTCTAGGCTTCATATGCAGAGCTTGATAAGATGTCCCTTTGGCCATCTATGAGTATACTGAAGTTCTTCGCTCGGTACTTTATTGAATTCACGAATATTGCTATATCTCATCCCCTAGGTCCGTTTAGCCATCCGTATGAATTTACTGTCATAACTCTTACTTTAATTTATCATTGCTAAGGTCTGCTACCAAATCCCAGCTTACTCTCGTTGCTTATTCCATATGTATAAATTTAAGTCCTTTAATGCTTCCTCATTACTGCTTATCTTTAGAAAGACAGCCAAATCTCATCTCATACTTTGTGACTTTTGTCCATCTATTGTTGATTACCTCAATATTGATCTACAATATACCACTGATAACTTGAAACTTCTCACATAATACTTTGCCCCTAGGGCTTTCGTTACCTCAAGGAATATTCGAAGTGATTCCCATAATCGTATTTCATAGTGTCTCACTATGATTCACCTTATGGGGGTATTCTAATTTCGTGCTGCCAGCGAAATCTTTTCTCCTTCTCTTCTCTTTTTTTTTTCAAATCATTATTCAAACGAAGGCCCAAACGTCATCCTGTATCTGTCACAATTATACCCTCATTTTATTACAAGGCCAGCATTTCATTCCTTCTAAATGCTATTAATCTTAGACTCCTTTGAGTTCATTAAAGCTATAGTGAGCTTTGTATAACATAGAGAAACTATCTGCTCTTCTTGTTTTCATGGGCTTAATCCTAAAGACTTATCTATTCTCGTCACCTTTTTACTTGCCTTTCCTCATCCTTACTCATGCTTCCTTAAAACTTTATGGCTCTACCATACTTTAGCTTGCAACCTATACATATCCATTTATAAACTTCCCTTCAACTTGCTTGCACCATAGATTTTCTTATGTTATTCTGGAACGTCAAGCAAGACACCACATCGTCTCTAACTTTTCTCTATTCTTTTAACTAGATCTCTCAGTACTTAGAAACCATAGGCTGGAAGACATGCCGCCGACGATGCCGCTATCATTCCCGGTTATTGGATCCCCGTGCTTATAGCCTTCTATCCGATGTATGGACTATTCATGATCTTCTGCCTTTGAGTATCTCGTACGTTGTTCACCTTTACCTTACTTACCTTAAAATATCACCTTACATTCTTCTATCTTTCCTTCATAACCTTCCTCCCACATAGGTATAAATCACATCCACCATTTGAAGCTCTATTATAATACTTGCACCTTTGGTGCCTATATAATCTGGTGGGAGCTCCATACTGACTTCTTATGAGGCTGGTACTTCTTCTAGCTGGCTTTCTCGTAGAGCCGTTATAGAATATAGTTGTTGTGCTATCTCTCTTGCACCTGTAATATTAAGAGTGATTCTGCTATGTTCTCAATCATGATTCCTATAAATTCTGGGTCCAATAATCAGACTCCTGATTACTTAGTTGATGTCACTCTTTAATTTCCTCTTCCCTCTGATCAACCTTTATGTAGGCTTAAGCTATCTTCCGATCTATGGTTCATGGTATTAGTTATCCTGTCTAGCCTTCATGGGCTTGAGAAATATGCATGATACAATCTTTTAATAATTTAATCCTTCGTTTATGACCTGAGCTCAATTCATTCTTTTAACTTATACCAGAATCTTCTACGGCTGTATACGCTGCATGTATAAAACTCCAAACCCTTAAGTGAGTTCTTAACACAACCAACTCTGGATCATTGATCAAATAATTTCTTTCGTTCCATCTTAGATTTCTTTCAACGCAAGCTATTACTTTTCCTGGTCTTTCTACCCCCTTGTTGCGTCCATACTTAGCTTATCTTAGTGTCCACACATGATAGTTTTCATATAACTCATATGATCTCGAATATTACTTTTAACTTTACTTCCTGTTCATTAGCCACGGTAGGTGCCACTTTCCTTTGGAATGCTTACAATGTTGTTGCGAGACTGTTGTTACACCACCATTTTCTCTTTAGGTCGTTGTAATTAGGTTGAAGCCTTCTTCCTTATTTCCTCAGCTAGTCTTTCGTTGTAGTACTTAGGGAGAAACCTTGACTCTCGTAACGCTGTGGGCTTATTACATACCTTTTTGATGTTTTTACTTGCCTATAATCATCCGTAGTTGCTTACTTCCATGCCCTTGTGCTTGTATGGCTGCTTCTGAACTGATATTTTGACTGCCTTCTTAGTGGCACTTTCTTTTATCCCCATAACACTAATACGGTACCTTTAACTACCCCGACTCTTGTTTGAATATATCTCAAGTATTATAATGACGCTATTGCGAGGCTGAGTTCACTATATTGGGTCTTACTATATTTATCTTGCACGATCTGCTGACTCATCTGTAACCTCCTGTTTGGCCATAACTAGGCTCTTCCTTAATCAACTACCAACTACTCGTTGGCCCATTCTCATATCAATTTTTTGCGTAATCTTTCTTGGGTTATTTCCTTTGTATTAACCTACCGCTCATACCGGCTCCTTATCTACTACTATCATTTCGGGCAGGAACCTTTACTTCCACTCCTTGACATCGTATTTGCATAATGTTTTGGAATCGTAACATATACGTAGGCTTCAATAATTTCACTCTCATCCCTTTTCATTTTTTTTCGCATTCTTCCTTTATCATTGCATAATTACTAGAACCACTTAATCCTGGCTGAACGCCACATCATTCCATATTCCCCTCTTTTGGGGAGTACTAGGATTTAGTGCTATGATGATCTACTTATAGATGTTTTACTTCTTCCTATTTGGCGTCTTTTCACATCATCGATGACCCTTACTCGTATTGCGGAAATCCTTCTATACCAAGGATGACAAAATTCCTTAATCGCAAGGGTGACACTTAGTGTAACTGGCACATATAGTCGCTTAAGCTTAACTTTGCTCACATTGCTTGCTTTAGGGAAGCGTCTTCCTGAATGACCATTCTCTGAATTTCTCATGAATCTTCTTCTGTTGTCCATTCTATAATTGCCGAAACAAAATCTAAAATTCTTATGATGGCGACTATCATCAGTCACTCAGTCCCTAATTCATGTTTAGTTTGTCTTGTTCACCAATCCATACTGGTTCTATTACTCCGGGGTCTAACTTTTCCTCTCGGTAATCGCGCTCGAGTTGCGAACTTATTTCTCGAAATGAGGACATAACTGTATGGCCTATACTCTTTTGTTGTCCTAAGGCCTGTCACTTCTCTTTCCTTCCTTCACCTGACTATAGACTCTGTAATACTGTCATCATTATTTTTTTTCCTACTGTCGTTATCCTTGTATCACACCTTATTCATAATGCCTCCTTATCTCTCTTCTTATTTCCCTGCTAATATTTCTGCCTATCACTTTTTTTTGAAAGCTTCAACATGACATTCTTTTGCTTTTAGCTCCCCTTGCTTCATCCATTGGTTCTTCGGGTTGCCAAGCATTTTCGTTCTACTAGAGGTGGAAGCCATACTAAGGTAGTATTTATCCCTTGAAGGCCTCCGGTGCCTATCTTTGTAGTACTCATATCTAGCTGTACTATTTTAGAGTGCACCATCTGGGTATCTCATAAAGAGATCTATTAGCAGATTTGTAATATCCTTCGGAAATGTCAACTGACACAAACAATTCATCAATCATATCTTCTTATACTACTTCTATTAACCCCCATAGGGCATATCTGGAATGGATGCGACCAATTGTATATACCTCTGTTACTATTGAATATAACTCGGAAAGCTTATGTTCCTCTGCCTTAATTATAAACGTTGTTAACCTTCATTAACTGGGCGCCTCGTACCCTTCTTCATCTTGCTTCTTTTGTTTGTTGAAACTTGTATTTATCTTCTTAATCTCTCATTGTTTTTCACCATAAGGTTTGATAGACATTCTTGACTTAAGGCTTCTTATCAGGAAGCTTACACCTTTCAGTACACCCATGATCTGCTAAAAACCTCACATTTACTTATCGTAGGCATCATACAAAAATCCAATTCCTCTGACTCAGCTTTTCCACAACAATCTCTCTTTCCAACCTTCTTTCCGGATATAGGTATCGTCTTATTACGAATAGGATTTAGGAATTTGAATTCCTATGACTGAGCTCTACCACATGATCTAGAGTAAGAAGAAAGAGTGACAATCTTAAATGCAGTGTAGCCTCCTACTTATAAGTGTGTTGCACGACACACCCATAAACAAGACTCTACTAGACACGTATTGTAGACTCCCTAGGACAGAACTGCTCTGATACCACTTTTGTCACGGCCCAAACCGATGGGCCGTGACGGGCACCCCGCACCTTACTCAACCGAGTATCAATGTAACGTATCTTTCTTATTACATCATCATATACACGTGACGTGCGGGCCTAATAGGCCAGCATGATCATTTATAAACTCAAAACATAGGCCGACAAGGCCGTACAATCTTTCACGTACACGACATATGTCTACGAGCCTCTAAGAGTACATAAATGTCATAAAGGCCGAGACAGAGTCCCGCCATACCAGACAATACACGTCTAAATCATACTAACCAAACACGCAACACCGAAGCAAATGGAGCGCACCAACATCTTTCGCTGAGCTGATAGCCTACTTGGAGGGCTCTTGAACTATCTGTCTGGACCTGCGGGCATGAAACACAGCGTCCCCAGGAAAAAGGGACGTTAGTACGAAATAATGTACCGAGTATGTAAGGCAATATACTGAAAGCTGAAACTAAACTGATAATATAATAACTGCAATTAGCTGGAAGTCAAAGATAATCTGAAGATATGCTTACCTGCTGATACTGACTCAACTTTCTCAATATAGTAAGTAAAATAGTTGTCCGACCCTATAAGGCTCAATATATATATATATATATATATATATATATATATATATATATATATATATATATATATATAAATGCTCTGCCGTAGTAGGCTCGCTCATAGGCGCTCGGCCATACTAGGCTCTGTAACTCGACCAACTGGGCTCGCTCATAAGCGCTCGGGCATAATAGGCTCGGTATATATATAACTGCTTTGCCATAGTAGGTTCGCTCGTAGGCGCTCGGCCATACTACGCTCTGTATCTCGACCAACTGGGCTCGCTCATAAGCGCTCGACCACAGTAGGCTCGGTATATAACTTACCATCTGATCAGAGGTTGCCCAATAGGGGCATGCCCATCGATTATAGCTCGATGGTAAAGAAAATACTCTAATATTGTATATATAAATTCTTTGCTCTCTTGACTGGAAGAAGAAATACTCAATTGAATATGAAGTCCCGATAAGGAGAATATTGTATCTTACAAAACTAGGAAAATATACGTAAATTCCGGGACATGAATTTTTTTTTATGCCTCGTTATCAAACTTGTGTAATTATTGGGATCATGCAAAATGATGTAAGGACTTAGTCTTAACATACTTGTTCCTGGAATTATTTGAACAAAATGAAGCTTTATGCTTTTTGCGAAATACGAACGAACCTATCCTTGGATTGAACAAAATTGGACTGAAATTTTAATAGAAATTTTTGAATTTGTTGAACGAAATGATTCTGTTGGTTCAAGACAGAATATAAATGTTTGGTTTCACGTTTTTGGTTCAAGGCAAAAATGCAAATGCTTGTTTGAAATGGAATTTTTGCTTCTGCCTAACGTCTTGCCCTTTTAAGCCAAAGGCAGATTTGGCTTAGCCTTTTACAAGGAATTTCATGGATTCTATTCAATTCTTATCAAGATTTTGACTTAGTCATTATTAGGTTACTACATGGTAGCCATCTGGCAAGGTGACTTAAGAGTCATCCTTTACCTATTGTGGCTTTATGCCACGTGGTGAAGATTATTAATCTTTATTCACTTATTAGTTAACTGGGTAATGTCCTGTTACCCGATATTTAACTAATTACCCGCATATTTTAAAAGTTATCTCAACTTAATTAAATACTACTCTCTTTTAACATAGCTTGTACACCTTATGGTCATGTAGTACCTTGTATGTCACTAGTTCATAAATATCGGGTATTTTAGCACGTGCCATATTTTATCCCAACATGCCAAATTTCAACGAAACTCATTTTCTATGACTTGTTTCCCCTCTCATTTTCACGAATTTACTCATCACTTGTTTGAAATAGCATAATCCTTATAATCTCCAAATAATCTTTTCCTTGGAATGATGTCAATTACCTTACGACAATTTCAACATAAAATATTGCAGGGTGCAATACTGTCGTAACTTATTACTGCAAAGTGTAACATCATCGTAATGTAATATTGCTAGGTTCAATACTGTCGTAACTTATTACTGCGAGGCGTAACATCATCGTAATGTAATACTGCAGGGCATAACATCAACGTAATACTGCGGGGCGTAACATATTTGTACCAGCTTTGTAAATTCTAAGTCTTAGAAGCTCATGAGTCGTACTACCAGTTCATGGGTCAATTAGTAAATTGTATACGGAAAAATCAGAGGGTGCAATTTTCCGTCTTTTAAGAATCTCGGAAGATCGACTCACAGCCTGGAGGCTGCAAAGATGCGCTCGAGTCTTCTCCCTCGGGGCCCATCGACACCCGGCCTCGGGAGGATATTGATCGGGGCTAAAGCAGAAGTAGGAGTTCCCAAGACACGGATAAATCTGTCACGGCTAAGTCTGACAAAACATAGCCAGGCTATTCTGAGCCCTACTCGAGGCATCATTTCCAGCCATCCCATCTCCACACCCTTACAGTTAGCGGATTCCTTACCGTATAAGTTTCCCCCCTTCTATACAAAGGAAATTTTTACTATTTTGTACAGGACGGATGTTGCTCCAATGTCTACATATGAAATATATGATAACTCTCTCTCTTTCTCTCTAAGATACCCTCTCTCAACACTGTTGATTCTATCTTGTTATTTTCATACTTGTTCCACATTCATTGCTTATCATTGGCTATAAAGAGCCTTCTTTAATATTATTGCATCTGTTAGCCCTTCCCCGATTTCCCCCGATAGCTCGAGCCCGAGTCCGAGACTGGACCTCGAGGCCCCAAATCGACCAGCTGGAGGCCCCGAACGGCTGTCTCTCGGTTAGATTACTGCTTTATTTTATCTCCTGTCTCACCCTCAAACTACACACTCACAGCATCAACTGCTCCACGACTAGCATAAAAATAGATCACGTTTTTTTAGAGTCCCATCAATAAATTTAATTGTTATAACCATTTTCACAGTAAACAGTTTGGCGCCCACCGTGGGGCTAAAAATAATAGTGATTATTTTCTTGCTAGTTTCGTCACACAACGCAAGTTATCTTTCACACTTCTTCTTGTCCAAGATCTTCGGTTGCAGGTCAAAATGTCTGGCTCAGTGAACAGAGTTGAGAACAACAACCTCAAAAACCACGGAGAAAACGGTGTAGCAGTTCCGATCGTCGGCTCGCCACCACTAAACCCCAATAACGCGCCTGGACAATTCCAGCGGACGCGGGTTAACAAGACGCACAGCTGGTCGATGAAACCTTACGCACCGACAGAAGCGTACAACAAGACGACCAACAGGAAGCCCAAAAAACCCCAGCTCCGGAAGAACAAGAAGTTAGCCTTCATGTTATCTTTGAAATGTTACAGGCACAACAGCTGGCTATCGCTCAGCTGCAAAGCCATCCAAAAACTCACAGCACCGTAGCACCAGGAACAACTCCCCCGGCCGAACAGGTACCGGAGAGACTAAGCAATAATGGTTCGACGATCGATCCTGCTATCGTAAAAATGCTCGAGGATCTTTCTAGAAGGATCGAGTCGGGCGAGAAGATGATAGCCGCCAATGATAAGAAAGTCGAAACTTATAACTCCAGGGTCGACCAACTCCCGGGCGCGCCCCCAGTCCTGAAAGGTGTAGACTCGAGGAAGTTCGTGCAGCGGCCGTTCCCGGAGGAAGCGGCTCCGAAACCCATCCTAAAAAAGTTCGGAATGCCAGAACTCCCGAAGTATTACGGGACCCCAACGAGCACGTCACCGCCTATACGTGCGCAGCAAAAGGCAACGACATAAAAGACGACGAGATCGAGTCCGTCTTACTGAAGAAGTTTGGGGAAACACTCTCAAAGGGGGCCATGATGTGGTACCATAATCTAGCTCCCAACTCCATTGACTCATTTACCATGCTGGCGTACTCCTTCATAAAGGCACACGCCGGTGCCATCAAAGTAGCAATGAGGAAGTCCGACGTATTCAAAATCAGGCAAAGGGAGAACGAAATGCTGCGAGAGTTCGTGTCTCTCTTTTATACGGAACGAAAGGAACTACCCCTGGTCTCTGACGACTGGGCGGTACAGGCCTTCACATAGAACCTGAACAAGCGGAGTTTTGCGGCCTCGCGGAATCTAAAAGAAAATCTGATCGAGTATCCTGCCGTAACCTGGTCGTATGTCCATAACCGATACCAGTCAAAGATTAGGGTCGAGGATGATCAATTGGGAGCCCCTTCGGGCTTAGTATACCCAAACAGGCTCTTAGCAAAAGAGTCGAAGCCGAACAAAGAAAGGTATCAGCCATACACCGAAGACAGGAGAAACGCCCCGAGACGCAACCCACCTCGCAACGACCGACCGATCAACCGAGGGAAGAACCCCCGAGGGTTCATTAGCAGAGCTGGATTCGACAGAAATACAGGGGCACCACGCCTATCGGAGTACAACTTCAACGTTGACGTTTCAGACATCGTGTTCGCAATCGGCAAAATCAAGGATACCAGATGGCCCAGGCCTATACAGTTGGATCCTTCCCTAAGGAATCATAACTTAATATGCAAATTTCACAACACACATGGCCACAGGACCGGGGATTGTCACCAGCTACGAGAAGAAGTGGCCAGGTTACTCAACAACGGTCATCTCAGAGAATTCTTGAGTGGCCGAGCAAAGAATCAGTTCCGAGGAAGGGAGGCAGCCAAGAAGAATGAAGTAAATGAGCCACGACACGTTATTCACATGATATTAGGAGGGATCGACGCTCCTCAAGAACCCATGATGAGAAGGACAAAAATTTCCATCACCAGAGAAAAGAGAACCCGGGGATGCGTACCCGAAGTTGAGCTCACATTCAGCGAGGAGGACTCTGAGACCCTGTCTCAACCTCATAACGACGCACTGGTAATCTCTTTCCTCGTAAATACATTTCAGATAAAATGTGTACTCGTGGACCCAGGTAGCTCGGCAACATTATCAGGTCGAAGGTAGTAGAGCAGCTCGGACTACACGACCAAATCGTGCCCGCCACTCGGGTCCTCAACGGATTTAACATGGCAAGCGAGACAACAAAAGGAGAGATCACTCTCCCGGTCAGCGTGGCCGGCTCGACTCAAGACGTCACATTCCATGTCATCAAAGGAGACATGAGGTACAACGCCTTGTTTGGGCGACCGTGGATACACTGCATGAGAGCGGTGCCGTCTACCCTCCACCAGATAATGAAATTCCCAACAAAAGACAGGATTAAAACCGTCCACGGGGAGCAACACACGGCAAGGGAAATGTTCGCGGTGCACGACGCTGTACCGGAGCCAATATCTCCGCTCTCGAAAGAGCCTAAGGACAATCAAACTACATCTTCGGCTAAGCCCGATTGAACACAGCGGAGGAGCGTATTGAGTCCTCACCGCGAACAACAGAGGCGAACCAGACCTCGAAATTTCGCCAAACGCATCCCGCGATAAGGTATAGCCATCTCCCTTTTCAGTTTATATTTCATCCTAATCCTTTTATACTGGCACTCGATCAAAGCGGTCAAATACGCACGCTCAGCCCGAAGACCCTTAGGTTTTAAAGACATCCGTTACACTCTTTTCCTTCGACCGAGCTTTTTGTCCCGAAGAGGGTTTTGCCGGCATGGTTTTTAACGAGGCAACACCCATATGCTACCTGAGGGGAATCCAACAGGTCATCAAGGATTCTTTTGCCATGAGCGCCGATGGAAGCCCTTTCGGAATGTCGTCCGCTCAGAAAATCCAAGAGATGCCAAGTAGGATCTCGATAAGAAAATGCTGTACTGGACCAAATGGTCGAATGAACCATGTCTGCACAACCGCACCTCGATGGCAGAGGCACGTGTACAAGTGTCAAATAATCAAAGAATGTTTTTTGCCAACACGATTCATGCTCCAAGGAAAACCCAGCATTTTTCGCCAGAAGGATTTCTCCATCAGAAAACGTCTCGAATACTCGGAGACTAGTGTCGATAATTTGGCACCCGCATGACCTCAGGGTCGAAACTCCAGACTAATGAGCCCTCAGCAAGGCAGCACGAAAATCATTAACTATCTCTAAAAAGAAAGCGCCCCGAATACTCGAAGACTGACACCGAAGAACTCCGCATACGCACGACCTCAGGGTCGGAATCTCCAAAGTCATAAGCCCTCAATGAGGCAATCCCTAGCTCACGAGTAACGACTCTCAAGCCAAAACGAACTCGATGACTCGGGGACAATCGCCAATCGCCATTCAGCAATAAACCAGAGGCCATAAGACCCTGAGCGGGCAGACTCGGTCTTGTAAAACTTGCACAAAGCAACAAAACGAACTGTAAGACCTTCAAGCAAGGCATAAATCATACTTGCATCAAGTATCAACAAAAAACTGTAAGACCTTAAAAGGCATGAAAAGTTTTGTAAGACCTTATTACAAACATAAAATCAATCTCGATGTCAGGATATATATCGAATTTGTAAGACCACTATAAAGGTATACCCTCGATATAGACGCCTAGACTACTATACTCGGGATAAAAAAATGGCTCCGGCCAAACATAAATGACTACGTCATACGGCTGCACCAGCCAAACTAACGCGACCCGGGGACACCCGACCGTCGCTACAAAATCATCGACCATTACATTGAATCTACTTCGAAAAGAATCGGTTAAATGGGCTAACTTCAACAGGCAAAAGAGCTTCGACCATGTCAGCTCCAAATTATAAGGCTTCGAGCTACTCAGCCTACGAGCCGAACCTTACAAGGTGCTCGAACATTGCCGCTAACGACTGGAAATCGAGGTTCTTCCCGAAGCGATGACAGATCAGGCAAAATCATCGCAGAAGTCCTTAAAGAGAGGAAAATAAAGCCTAGCAAGCCTCAGGGCCGCACACACGCCTAAGGGAGAAGCGTAAGAGCCATTGTCGCCAGCCTAACGAGCCTCAGGGCCGCACATATGCCTAAGGGCGAAGCGTAAGAGCAATTGTTGCCAGCTTATTGAGCCTCAGGGCCACACACACGCCTAATGGCAAAGCGTAAGAGCCATTATCGCCAGCTTACATAAAAGAACGCTTTGATCGAAGGCGTAAGAGCCATTATCTCCCGCCTAATGCAAACGTAAAACTTGAGGGTCAGCTGAGCTCGAGTCGTAGCCCGACTTGGAGACTGGATCCAAGTGAGTTAAAACGTAAGGGCCACCGACCCATGCAAACATAAAAAGCTTGAGGAATATATGAGCTCGAGTCAAAACCCAACTAGGAGACTCCACCCGAAACTGTTGAGCAAAAGCGTAAGTGCTCAGAATGTCTGCTTACACTAAAGGTCGCATCGATCGAGCGCGTAACAGCCCCCGTGCCCGCCTAATGAGCCCCAAGGCCATACCACGAATCTAATAAATCTCACTGACTCCGAAACCAGTCTGCCTGGCCATAAGCAAAACAAAAGAAGGTACAGAAGAAAAAATACATTCTCCATCTACAAACATACTCAAAAAAGGTACTACGTACGGGATGGCTAGGTCTATGCCCCGCCTCCGAGAGCTACAGCCTATCGGCTTCATCTTCAGTCTCGCCCACGCTAACTCTTCCGAGTGAACAAAACCCCTGGCTCTAATTTCTTCGATAACCTTTCTTCGAGATTTGCAACGCGCATATTCTTCGATCTTCTCTCCACGATCAAGGACCCTCTTCAACTCGTCTTGAGCATCGGTAGAGTCCTTCAAATAAAGCGCCATCTCCTGATCGGCCCTAGTACGGTTCAAATCCACTTCGGCTCGAATATCAACGATCTCAGCCCTAGCCTTTGAAAGTTCGGATTCAAGCTTCTCGATCATATCCGCTTGAACTGAAATGTTGCCACAGGCTTAACGAAGATGGACTCCGAGGGACAAAATTTTAGCCGATGCATCTTTCTCCTCAGAGGCTTGGACCTGCGCCCGAGCTCTCAGCTCGGTACAGTCATTTCTGATTTGTTCGGCCTCGCCCCTAAGACGCTTCAAGGCCTCCATCTTTTTTTGCAGCTGAGATAGACGAAGAATTAACCTTAGAAGATAATAAGCAAAATGCATACTCAACCAGGGCAGGAAGTTACCTGCTCCATCAAATAGCTCTCGTAATTCAGGCTCCGATGCACCTCACATCGCCAGTATGCCAACTCAGTTTCCCTCTCCTTGCAAAGGAGCCTAAGGGATTTGCCCTCATCCAGAGCTTTCCGGAGCCTAGCCCCATGACGGAGCAGCTCGGACCTAAGCCTGTCAAAGGCCTGCAAAATGAAAAACTCGGTAAGAAAAGGAAGACGCAGATTTAGGAGGCCTACGACGAAGCTCACCTCAAAATGAAGTCGGAAGACTTCCTCGAAGACCGAGCTCATATCTGCCGATCTAGCCCCCTCGGCCCCAGAAGAGTCGGCCCCGGTCGAAACACGACCGTTCGAAGGAGCCACCTTTCCAGAACCAATAACCTCGGGCACGATAGGCTTGGGCGATGTTCCCGTCTCAACGGCCCGACCCTGTATCGCCTCGCCACAAGCGCCATCTCCCTGCATGTGCATTTCCAGCGTATCACTATCATACTTTGGCCCGAACGCCGGCAACCCCTCCTCCTCTCTGGAGGGGCGCAGCCTCGCCTTCGGAGGCTCTCCGATACCTACAACAGCAAGGTTAGTACATAAAAAAGGGAGAATGTCTCTCCAAATAAACAAGGGACAAGGGACAAGCAATATACACACACACCATGACGTTTTGCTTCCCACCTGCCCCGAGATGCAACTCACCACCTGCACTCGTCGCAAGTTGAGTGGGTCGCCAGCTTCCGGACCCAACCAGGCAGATAAGGAACTTCGCTTGGAGCCCATGAAATCACTGCAGAAAGGAAGGAAACGCGATTACGAGATTAGCTTTCAACAGGAACGAATCTGGGAAATCATAAGACACTCCACTCACGCATATGGTTCCATTCTTCGAGGAATGGCATATGCTCCACAGGGATAACATCGGCCCTCCGGACCCGGACGAACTGACTGGCCCACTCCCGATCTCCGCCTTCATCATCATCAACGACAAAAGGCATGGACGAATGGCACTACGAGGTTAGCAGACCTCGATGGTGAAAAGGCCGGTACAGCCTGACGAGATGGCTAAGCGTGAATTCAAGCCCTGCCTTCTCCACGAAAAACCTCATCATCAACACAATTCTCCAAAATGACGGGTGTACCTGCGCCAAGGTAATCCGGTACTTTACATAAAAATTGAGCACGACCCTATCGAGAGGTCCCAGTGTGAAGGGATACGTATATACCATCGGCATGGTCGGCAATACCTTCGTTTGGGGAAAGCACCTGTAGCGCTACCTCCTCCCCCCATCCGCAATCTCTCCTCACCAACTCAAGTTGCTCTTCCCTTATCAAAGACATAGTCTTCAAGTTAAACTCCCGCGGATCCTGGGCACTGGGAGCGGAGCTCTCCCCTCTCTAACAAGCATACCCTGAAGAAGAAGTCGTAGCCATGACAAGACTACAGGCGCTAAAGCAGAAACCTGCACAAACACCCTGATATTAAGGTAACGAAAGGCTCGACGCCGAAAATAGAAGGAAATATCAAGCTGGGGAATCTCCCAAGAGGCGGAAGTAACCCCATATATATGCGGAAACAGCAACGGGCCGCCTGCCCAAGATATGCCCCGGGAAGTGCATGACTTTGAATGATAGTCCCGAGGCAATACTCGACCTCGAGGACCTCTATCAACGTAAGGCTAGGCTTCAAGAAGCCAGCAAACATCATCTCCAGTCTCGAGGTAGTACTCGACCTTGAGGACCTCTGTCGACATGAAGCTAGGCCCCATAAAACCTCCAACACCATTATGGGGCCCGAGATAGTAGCTGAACTCGAAGGAATCCCCCCAAGGGGAGGAACAGGAAATTCGAAGCTCCGCCCAAAGGGGCTCGGCCTCAGGGCACCGCCAAGATTCAGGTAATCCATCATCTAGGACCTATCTACAGCGTCTTAGAAGGGTTATCTTCGACAAGTTCAAGGCAAATCTCCAGGCGTCCTAAGCCAACTTCACTCAGACACCGCCCTCAAGAACTTCAAGTCTCAAAGTATTATCTCTATGAGACTCGAGGGTCCCGTTGGCCCGGGTCTATTAGACCAATTCGAGCTCGATCCGAGAAACAACGATGGGCTCGAAAGGGAGCCATTTCTATCAAACAAAGCCGAGAAAAATACTCGCGTTCGAGCTGAATGTTGATGATCGGTAGCAGAAACATACATTCAGGGTCATCGCAAAAATCAAAGGAAATATAGCAAACATCAAAGGCAGAAGTCAAAAAATATCTTTATATTTATGGGGATTTGCTTACAACAACCCTCGAGGGGTCCTTACATATGATTACAAAAGCGTACAAAGGGTCCCTACACAGAAGCAAAAAGGCAAAAAAGGGATACATAGCGAAAAATTGAAAACCTAGCCTGTCCCCGAAGATATACCCGCGGTGGCAGCATATTTGGACGCTATGTCCTTGAATGGACGCCCTCAACGAACTCGTCCCAGTCCCTCAAAGTAGAACTTCAAAGAAGCACTTCAGAGGAGAAGACGAATAAGAAAGTAGGAGGAGCAGGAAGGGATGAAAAAACGCCATAGCCCGCCGAAGGTCGAGGACCCTCATCGGCCAAGAGAGCCTCAGACCAACAACGAACTTGGCGGGCATTAACCACGCTTGCACGACTACTTCGAACCCGCTTCTTGGGGCATTGAGCCGTGCAAACCACCAGCCAGGGGCGGAGTGCTACGCCGGGCCGGGAAATGAAGGTGAGCAGCGGTGTATAGTCTGAGCCCCCTCATGAGCAGCGGTGTATAGCCCAAACGACTTTCTAAAAAACGAAGGAAGACGGCCCCCCGTGTGTCATCACCTCGAGTCAATAGCGGCAGCAATAACAACCATAATAACAACAGCAGCAACGTCGAGACAGTGTAATCTTGTTCGGCATAGAGAAGCTTGGGCAAGTCGCCACTACGCAGCCGATAAGAATGCTGCCACACGACCTTAGGGCCGTGAACCCCAAACATGGCAGTTAACAATAGAAGAAGATGGTGAAAAGATGATGAAGAACAACGGACAAGTGTATGGAAAAAGACACTTAGCTGAAGAAAATAGCATAGAAATTCGCCCATTTATAGGGAGAAATCACACGGTCTTCGATATCTTCGAAAGACGGATCGGCAGGCGCAATCAATGCATTCTTGAAAATCGAATCGACGGCGGTACTTCCACTTAGAGGAACGAGAATCGACGGTGCATTGAATGATGTCGAAAAGACAAGTCCAAGGGATTTCCCGGTTGTCGCAAAGGCTCACGTCATAGGCCGCGTCACCGATATGACATCGGCGCAGGGAATTTAAAGAGTTGGTCATCAAATTTATTTCCTATCACCTCGATCTAGGAAACACGGAGACTATCTGTATATGCCAAAATCGGAGGGTCCAATTTCCCGTCTTTTAAGCATCTCAGAAGATCGACTCAAAGCCTCGGGGCTGCAAAGATGTGCTCGAGTCTTCTCCCTCGGGGCCCATAGGCACCCGGCCTCGGGAGGATATTGATCGGGGCTAAAGCAGAAGTAGGAGTTCCCAATACACGGCTAAATCTGTCACGGCTAAGTCTGACAAAACATAGCCAGGCTATTCTGAGCCCTACTCGAGGCGTCATTTCCAGTCGTCCCATCTCCACACCCTTACAGCTAGCGGATTCCTCACCGTATAAGTTTCCCCGTTCTATATAAAGGGAATTTTCACTATTTTGTACAGGACGGATGTTGCTCCAAAGGCTCTATATGAAATATATGATAACTCTCTCTCTTTCTCTCTAAGATACTCTCTCTCGACACTATTAATTCTATCTTGTTATTTTCATACTTGTTCCATATTCATTCCTCATTTATTGCTTATCATTGGCTATAAAAGCCTCCTTTAATATTATTGCATCTGTTAGCCCTTCCCCGTTTCCCCGATAGCTCGAGCCCGACCCCGAGACTCGACCTCGAGGCCCCAAATCGACCAGCTCGAGGCCCCAAATGGCTATCTCTCGGTTCGATTACTGCTTTATTTTAGCTCGCGTCTCACCCAAAAACTACACACTCACAGCATCAACTGCTCCACGACTAGCATAAAAATAGATCATGCATTTTTAGAGTCCCATCAACAAATTTAATTGTTATAACCATTTTCACGGTAAACATAAATATTCAGATAATTCTTCCCTACTTCCCTATAATCTCATTTGGAATATATTTTCTATTATTTGGCTCACCTAACGGATCGAGTTAGGTGCCATCACGACTTGTGATATTGATACATATGCGATAGTATAAGGCTAGGGGTTGATACGCACAGAGTGAGATAAGGTGCACTCGATACGCGTGTTATGGTAGTAGGGAAACTATTTGAAGCTATGCGGTGAGATAAGGTGAGCTAAAACACAGGTAGCTATTTCGGGAAAATGAATTTTAAAATTAAATGTAAGGCTCCCACGGTGATATAATGAAAGATTGTGATTGAAATTGTAAAATGAGAATACGAGGCGGTACCTCGGTTGTGATTCTTGTTGTGTATTTCATATTGAAAAGAGTTATTGGTTGAATAGTTCTTGTTGCTTTTATTCTTCCTTGTCTTACTAGTTTTGTCCGTATTTGACTATTTATGGTTTTCATTATTTGTTTCCTTCTTGTTGTCTTTTGCTTACAATTCTGCCATTAGCTTGTGTTACTAAACTGCTTTGTTAACATTCGTTTCTCCGCTTTCCATTACTTCTTGTTGTTATATTTTTGTTCTGTTTATCTTTTCCTAGTTCTGCCTTGACCTTGCCTCATCACTACTCTACTGAGGTTAGGCTTGATTCTTACTGTGTACCATTGTGGTATACTCATACTATGCTTCTGCATATTTTTGTCTAGATCCAGGTATGTCTGCCCGAGTTGCATGCTAGTGATTGATTGACTAGCTACTTGTGGAGACTTCAAGGTATTCCTGCTCGACGTCCGAAGGCCTCGAAGTCACCTTCTATTTTTACACATTCTACTAATTATTTCTTGTTCCCAAACAATATTGTATTCCGAGACTACTAATACATTGTTGTAGAGCTTATGACTCCGTTCCACCAGGTTTTGGGGAGTTGTTGTCAGCTGTATTGTTGAGTTCTATTATGATGGTTTACATGGTTTAAATTTGAGGTTTTATTATTATTATTTCCCCTATTTCTTACATGTTAGGCTTACCTTATCTTATAGATTAGGTGCAATCACGATATCCTAAGGTGGAAAATTAGGGTTGTGACACCCCTGCTCGTGCTAAATTTATCAACATGTCATGAATGTAGACCTCCATGGTATTCCCCAAGTTCTCTTGAAACATTTTGGTCACCAATCTTTGGTATGTTGCTATAGCATTTTTTAAGCTAAACGACATAACTTTATAATTGTAAGTCCCCCTGTCTGTAATAAATAAAGTTTTTTCCTCGTCTAGAGGATCCATCTTTATTATAGTATAACCAGAATATGCATCTAAAAAAACATAAAAGTTCATGATCTGCAGTAGGATCAATTAGTATAATCCACTCACACGCCACTTCCCATTCTTTTTTGGGACTACAACAGTAGTAGCTTACTTGTCAGGGCACTTCACCTCTTGAATTGAGCCAGTTTTTAGATATTTTTGTACCCCGTCTTGAATCACTTGATTTTTAAATGCTTCTTACTTCTTTTTCTTTGGTACATGAGGGTAAAAATGGGTCCTCATTCAACTTATGAGTCATTACTTCTGGTGGAATAATTGTTATTTCTGATTGTGACCAAGCAAAGCAATCGGCATTAGTGCGTAAAAGTTCAATCATATACCTTTCATTTTCAAGCTCAAGTTTGTTCTGATGTAAACTTTTTTGTCAATCCAGTGGACAAATAATAAAGCAACTTCGAGCTCCTCCGTGGTTGTTTTGATATTTTTGTTTTCCTCTGGCTCTTGAATCATATTAGGCCTTGATTTATACCATCTTCATTTCTTGGACTTCCAGCTGAGGTAGGTAGTGAATTATCCTCTACTGAATTCTGTAATTGCTATTTCTTATCTACGTCCTCGAGTGTTCCACTTGCAATTGCAACTAAGTTGATATCCCGCACTACCTGTTGATCTTCTGATTTGACGGATTCCCTATTGTGATGGGAATTTAATTACCCGATGCAATGTTGACGGGACCGCATCTATATCATAAATCAATGACCTTCATAAAATTATGTTATAGGCCATGTATGCATCTACCACTTGGAATTTAGTGTCTTTGATGACACCTTCTGCGAACATTACCAACATGATTTCACCTCTCATGACGATACTTCAATTGTTGAACCCAGACAATGACCGAGCTTTAGGTGTGATATGAGTAGTAGCTTGCATTTCGTTCACTACTCTCATTACTAAGATATTCACTGAGCTACCTGGGTCAATCAAACCTCGTTTAACATTAGTATCATGAACAAGTAAAGAAATTACCAATCCATCGTTATGAGGGATGATCAAGTCGTCCGCATCTTTATCGTCAAACACTATAATGTCCCCTTCCAAAACCTGACGAACCCATTTAGTGTTGGTAACGGTGACTTTGGATGTCTTTTTTGCCGTTTTGTTACCCCATTTATTTCTTCACCCAGGTTTTAACATTTACCATCCTTTTTGGTGACGGGGGTTTTGGTGGTTCTTGCCTGTTTTTCATGTAAGATTATTTTCCTTTTCACTAAACAGATCAGTGAGGTAGCCCTACTTCAATAGATATTCAACTTGTCCTTGTAGGATTCTGCAATCTGTTGTTCTATGGCCATGATCATTGTGAAATTCACACCAAAATTCTGGTCTTCTTTTGTTAGGATCTGACCTCGTCTCTTTCAGCCATTTTACTTTGTTACCAATTCCTCTCAGAACAGCTACCAACTCAGGTGTACTGACGTTGAAATTGTAATCTTTTATTCCTGATCGAGAGTTTGGATCACTATTCTGGTTGTGTCCCATTCCTTATGAATTATGAAAAAGAACTCGTCTCCTTTTGTTTCGATCTTGAATCAAATTGTGCATGTTCTTGTTTTGATCGGGAATCTTGTCCCGTGGGTCCCATTTATACCTTTTCTTACCAAACCTCCTTTCTATTTTTGAACGTCTAGATCTGGACCTTTCCTCTACCTTTAGTTGAGATACCGTATCTTCTTTTATTTGTAACTTTGTATTCTACCTGTTGTACATGTCATTCTAGGTAGTTGCAGGAAACTCCCTTGGACTTTCTTTTAATCTTCTCGTGTCTTTTGAACTTTTCTCATTTAGATTACTTGCAAATGCCATAGCTGCCCAGTTATTAGGTACACGTAGTATTATCATCCTCTCATGCTAGAATCTTTCTACGAATTCCCTAAGTAATTATGTTCTTTCCTAGTTTACTTTGAAGATATCTTCCATTCTCTTTTCTACTTTTTGAGCTCCCGAATGTGCTTTTAGAAATGAATTTACAAGCTCAGCAAAATAGTCAATAGAATTTTCAAGTAAGAGTGAATACCACGTTAATGCTCCTTTCTTGAGGGTTTCACCATATTCTTTCACTATGACTAATTCAATATCCTGCTTGGTTAAGTCAAGGCCCTTAACTCCCGTGGTAAATGCGGTAACATGGTCCTAAGGGTCAGTGGTCCCATCATATTGGGGGATATCGGGCATCTTAAACTTTTTTGGAATTGGTAAGGGGCCGCACTCGGCCTCAGGGTTGTTGTGAATATTTGTCAATATCCACTCCTTTGATCACTGGTGGCACTCCACGCATCTGTTCTGTCCGCTCAGTTTGTTCCTTGAGCTGTTTCTGCAAGGTTAGTACCAAACTTTGCAAATTAGAGTTTGTTTACCTTGAAAACGCTAATAACAACTAGATTTGATTTTGTGGTTCTAAAAATATGTGATCTATTTTTGTGCTAGTTGTTAGGAAATGGATGCTAAGTGAAGAATTGGGAATTAAGATGATAGCTTGTAGATAGCTTAAATAAATGAACCGAAATGGCTAGGACTCGAGGCCTCGAGCTAGCGCGTGCGGGGCATCGATGTCGAGTCAGATGCTCATAAAGGGTTAGTCGATGAAGGACTAACAACTATTAGGGCTATGATTGTGGCTCTTTATGATGAATAACGAGCAATAAATGATGAACAATTAATGATATACAATAAATATAAATAAAGCAATAAATGTAAGCAATTGAGCCAAATAGAGAGCAAATTTGAGTTAGAGAGCAGAAAGAATGTTCTTGTCTTGGAGGAAATATGTTGTATCTTGTGTCTCAGATCTCTCTTACAAAATGACAAGGGTTCCCTTTATATAAGGAGGAAAATCCCATCATAGTACATGAGTAATTATTACAAAGAAACATAGCTGGAACAGCTACTTACTAGTCTGGTACAGACTAGTATTTCCCTTGCAGACTTTGTCAGTTTTGATCATATACCTTGGGAACATCTCGCTGGTGCATCGCAGCCGTTGGTTTGCACTGTCTCGAGGTTGATCATCATGAACCCTCGGGGGCGAACTCCGAGCTAGACTTCGAGCCTCCTGGGGGTGGTCTTTTTTGAGGCGCCCTAGTGATCACAAAATCGAGCCCTCTGATTTCTACTGTATACAGATTGTCCCCGAGTTTCTTAGAATAAAATGATATGAAATGATTTTGACATCGATCTCCTCAAACTTCTTACGATGCCATCAAGCTTACGACGTAAGATAGGCTACAGCCTCTTTGGAGGAGACTCTCGAAGATATTGCTCTGAAGACCGAAATGGGATCCTCGAGGAAATGGTTCTCGCGGATGTCGCTTCCGAGGAAGTACCCTCGAAAGTAGGTTAGTACCCTTAGCTGTTGTATTTTACTTTTTTGTTTCTGTGTAAGGACCCCTCCTTTTGCCTATGTTTGAAAAATCCATGCGTGCGGTTTCATCGATCGGCCTGAATGCTGGACCCGGACATATGAATTCCTTTGGTTCTTGATTGGCTGATGTGATGTTCTTTGAAATTCTTTGTTATTCCTTGGACCAAGCCTGGATTGATCCAATACGAACCTAGGTTGACGGACCCTTTGAGTTCGAGTAGAATGAGAGCAAGGTCTCGATTCTCTTTGGAATAAGGCTTAGCCTTGTTAGGCCTTGCTGCTAGTCCTCGAGCGAGAGTTTGCTTGATCATCTGAAAGCAAAGGCAACCCTTAGGTCTTTACAAATAGTCCCTGAGCGAGAGTTTTCTAGAACTCGGATGGTCTCCAACTGAACGAAAGTTGGCCTCGAGCTTGGAATAAAGATAGCCTAAAGCGTTACAGATATTTCCTGAGCAAGGACGCATTCGAACTTGAATGGCCTTCGGGCTTAAAAATAATTTGAGAGAGCGTTTAAATTGAACTTAGAGATGAAGATAGCCTTGAGGCTTTATTGATAACCTTGGAGTGAGAACTGACTCGGACTTGGGTAGTTCGGGGGCCAAATAATCTGGTGAATAACCCGTACTTGTAATAGCATAGATCCTCGAGATTGGGTACCATCTCCAGACTAGGTTTATGCGGATAATTCCTTATGGCTTATAGCTATAGTTCTCGAGATCGGGTACCATCTCGAGTCTAGACTGGTAATGATGGCTCCCTAGAACCCATCACTATAGTAGCGGAGACCCTTGAGATTGGGCACCATCTCGAGGCTAGGTTGACATGGAAATCTTTGATCCCTCGAACGTTGTACAACAGCGTCACTTATATGACTTGGTCATGATGTTACCGGGATAGTCCCACCGGTATACTTCCCTGAAAGCGATAATGGCCCAGTTAGAACTAATTGGCCTTTAGAGTAGGCGGACAGTCGTCGCTTGCTCTATATGTGAGTTTGCTCTCCCCTTATTTGGGGGTTCTGCCACTACTTCATGCCTGGTTAGTGGTACACCGCCAGCGTCCAGTGAGCTGACCTTGAGGTGATTCATCTCGAGGAGGGACCTTTTGTTAGAAAGGTCTCCCAATGTTCAGGGCTATCGGGAGCTCGCATCGAGGTTCGTCTCATCAATAGGGGAGGAACACCTCGAGGCAAATAGGAGAGACTGCAGATGGGGAGAAAAGGTGATACTGCAGGTACCTTCCCCGGATGAGAGAATCATGGCTTATATAGGGGTTTTTTTAAACGTGTACACGTACCCTTTTTTACGTTGGGCCCTCTTGATAGAGTCGTGCTCGTGTTTTGCAGAATATATCGGGTTACCCTGGCAAAGGTTCACCAGTCGTCCTGGAGGATAATGTTGATGATAAGGTATTTTTCAGATAAAGCCGGGCTTGAGTTCACCTTTAGCCATTTCCAGGACCTGATTACTCTATGACGTCAATCTACCCGGTCCTTTGTTACTAGTAATGGAGAAGACGGGGACCGAGGGTGGATGAGCTGATTCGTCTAAGTGCGAATTGTTGACATTATTTCCATGGAGTTTCTGCCATTCCCTTAGGAATGGAATTTCACACGTAAGTGTTACACTTGTGCTTTTATCATTTTGTTAATGGTGGAGGTAGACTCCGTAAAGATGTTTTCCTTCTCTTTTCTTCAGCAATTCGGTGGCTGCCATATGAGGTTCCGACCTGGCGGATTGTACTCGGGAATTAGCGGTCTGCTTGACTTATGATGAGCGTAAGTGGCGAGATTTGTCCAAGGGTAGATGGGAGGCAAGACACCACGGTACGTGGCGTGTGGTTTGTATTCTTCGAAAGACACTTTCTTTTATTTGTATTAACTTCATTACCGCAGGTGTTGGAGAATTTTCCGAGTCGAGACTGTGTCCCCTCGGGGAGGTGGAAGGATCGTTGGGTCCGGGGCCGAGGAACGATATCAAACGGAAAGAACCGTTGAGGGATGAGGGTGCTCATAGCGAGGCAAGCCCTACTTGGAGGTTTAAGGAAGAGGTATCAGTTGAGCCTGCTGCATCTGAGGCTTCTAGCCTCGAAAAGATGGATCCTCCTTTACCGCCGTCTTCTTTTCCCATCGATGGTACTTTGAGGTATAAGGATTATCTGCCGCCTTGTTCTTCTTTTCCCGTCGAAGGTACTTCGAGGGATGAGGATTATCTGCTGCTTTGTTCTTCTTTTCCTATCGAAGGTACTTCAAGGGATAAGGATTATTGCCGACTAAATCAAGCGGGGCATCGAGCGACTGTGTTCGCATCGGGAGTGATTCTGTTGTTGTCGATGAGACCAAGCCGGCATATGTGCGTTCAACTTTTGAGGAGGCTCAGGGTTCAGTTTTGTGGTGAGTTTTGGTCGGCTGCATCGGCTTTTAGCTTTATACTTTTTCACTTTCTTATTGAGCTTCTTTTTCATAGGCCTTTGATAAGCCCAGGTTCGAGCTACTCCGTCGTTAATCTATGCTGAGGAGAGCCTTGGATGGGGAGGAATCCCTCAGGCTTCTTTGTGATAAAAGGGGAGATGAGTTGATATACCTGTGGTACGAGGCAAATCGGAGTCTGAACTACGAAGGCCACTTTAAGTAACAGGTAACCTTCGCTCCGAGAGAATGCATGCTTCTTCTCCCTTCCTCAGAGATTAATGTTTTGATACCTCAGTTGCAGAGCAAGACAGAGGATCTGGAACCTCTATGGGGCAAGGCTAGCCAGGCCAAACATGAGTGTGATAAGTTGAAGGCTCAGATAGATGCCTACATTGCGGCCGAGAAGGATGCTTTGGCCAAGATTTCCGCCTTTGAGGTATATCTCTGGAACTCCCGTGGAACAGCTTGGTTCAGACGAGCAGGATTGTAAGGCTCGAGTCCGAGCATTTGGAGATGAAGGCCGAGGTCATGGATGCCCGGGCTGAGGCCGAAGAGATTCGAGCTAGGCTGAAAAGAAAGTGGCTGTTTATTTATAAGATGATGCTGATGCTCGAGCAAAGTTGAGAGGTGCTTCTGATCGAGAGATCATGAGTAATGAGTATGCTTGGTGCAAATCTCGGAGGGAAGCCCTCGAACAGATTCACGCTAGGGGTTTCGATCTCTCGGAGGAGATAAAACAGGTCAAGGCGAATAAATATGACTACAAGCTCCTTTTGTCCGATATTGATGATAATGAGGAGGAGGCCGACGGTACACAATCCCCGAGGGAGAACTAGGCTAGGCTTTTTCCTTTTTGATTCTTTGTATAGGGCTCTTAGAGAGCGTTTGCCAATGTAGCTTTTGTCTTTTTTCGCGTATGCGTTTAAAAGAAAACCTTTTGGTTTCATCTTTCATGCACTTTCCTCTGCTTGTGCATTTCTTCTTTGCTTTGAATTTATGTGTCAGTTGATGACTGGCCAGGTGAACTGGACTTTGAGTAATGACATTTTGACTTAAGCTGGAGACAAGGGCTCTTATGCATTTAGGTCGGTACGACCTTTTAATTTAGGCTGGCGATAGTGGCTCGTACGTATGTGCCCTTAGGCGTTTTTTAGTTAACTGTTTCGGGCTTGGTCTCCGAGTCAGATTTCGGCTCGACCTCATTGACACTCAAGGTTTTGAATTTCAAGCTGGCCCTTAGGCTTTTACGCACTGGGTCGGTAAGACCTTTAATATGGGATGGCAATAGTGGCTCTTACGCATTTGGGGCGGTACGACCTTTAGTTTGAGCTGGAGACGGAGGCTCTTACGCATTAGGTCAGGACGACCTTTAATTTGAGCTGGCGACAGTGGCTCTTACGCGTTAGGTCGATACGACCTTTTGATTTGGGCTGGCGATGGCGGTTTTTACGCATTAGGTCGGCACGACTTTTAGTCTGAGCTGGTGACAGTGGCTCTTACGCATTAGGTCGGTACGACCTTTTGATTTAGGCTGGCGACGACGCCTCTTACGCATTAGGTTAGCACGACATTTAGTCTGAGCTGGCGACAGTCGCTCTTACGCGTTAGGTCGATACGACCTTTTGATTTGGGCTGGCGACAGTGGCTCTTACGCATTAAGGTCGGTACGACCTCTAATATAGGCTTTATGTTCCCCTCATTAAAGATTTTTTTGAAGTTTTCTGTTCACCCGACTCTACGACGGTTCGATAAGAACCTCGTTTGTGAGCCGTTAGGTGGCAATAGATGCGCACCTCGGGAGGTTTCGCTCGATGGCTGAATGATTTCGAAGCCTGTAGTTTGGAGTTAATATGATTGAAGCCCTTTTGCTTAAGTCGAGGGTAGCCTAATTAACCGGTTCTTTTTTTATGTTTTTTCGAAGTAATTGAAGGCCTGTGATTTTATAGCGACGATCGGGCATCCCCGAGTCGCGTTAGTTTGGCTGGTACAGCCTTGTGACCGTAGTCATTGTGTTTGGCCGGAGCCTTTTAGTCCCCAAGTAAAGTAGTTTTTGGCGTCTATATCGAGAGTATGCCTTTTTAGGGGTCTTATAAGTTCGAATATATAGCCTTAACTTCAAGATCGGAGTAATTCCTTTTTGTAAGGTCTTGTAATTTTTACATGCCTTGCTTGAGGTCTTATAGTTTTGGTTACTTGGTACAAATATGGTTCATGCCTTGCTTGAGGTCTTATAGATATTGGTGTTGCCTTTAAATAGGTCTTACATGGTTGATAATGCCTCGTGGAGGTCTTACATTTTCTAGCATTGCTGCACGGAGAGCTTTCGGGCCCGAGGTCGCCCGCTTGGGGTCTTATGGCCTTGAGCTCCTCAAAGTTTGATGGGGTGATAATCGACGACAGTCCCCGAGACGTCGGAATTTCTTGGCTCTAGAACCATTTTTTGTAAATTTGATGTTGCCTCATTGGGGGCTTATGAGTTTGAAGTTTCCGATCTGGAGGTCATACGGCCTCGAGTTTTTGGCGTCAGTCCCCGAGTATTCGGAATGATGCCTTTTTGTAAGGTCTTAAAAATGAGTTACTTGGTACAAGTACAGTTCATGCCTGGCTTGAGGTCTTACAGCGCTGGTAATGCCTCGTGGAGGTCTTACATTTTCTGACATTGCCATGTGGAGGGCCTATGGGCTTGAGGTCGCCTGTATGGGGTCTTACAGTCTTGGGTTCTTGATACCTCGATGGAGTAACATCGGCGACAGTCCCCGAGATGTCGAGGGTTTTTTGCTCTGGAGCCGTACTTGTAGACTTGACGTTGCCTCATTGAGGGCTTACGAGTTTGGAGCTTCCGGCCCGGGGGTCATACGGTTTCGAGCTTTTAACGTCAGTCCCCGAGTGTTTGGGACGTTTTGGCTCTGGAGCCATTTTTGTAAAAAATACCAAACTCTTTTGAAATGCAAAATGCTTTGATGGAGGGGAAAGTATTCTTTGATTACTTGGTACAAGTATACATAGTTTTTGTCGCTAAGGGTTTGATTATTCCATGCAGACACGGTTCTTTCGACCGTTCGGCTCGATACATCATTTCCCTATTGAGACCCTTTTTTGTTCGTTTTGATTTCTCCGGGGAGATGATCCCCCGGGGGGATGCCCCCTGGTATTCGAGGTTGATTGAAGAGGAACCTCGAATACTTGCCGAGTTTTCCTTAGGTAGCATATAGATGTTGCCTCGTTAAAAAACCTTATCGATCAAACCCTTCTTGAAATAAAATCCGATCGAAGGAAAAGAGTGCAACGTATGCTTTGGAACCTTAAAGTCTTCGAGCCGGACAACCCCGACTGTTCTGATCGGACATCTGCACAAAGGTTAGTGTAAGATATGAAAAAGGAAGATGGTCATACCTCAGTGGCGATGGCGCTTCGAGCCTCGATACGCCTTTAGTGTTTGCTCCGAGGACGCGGCATGGTCCTTTGCTTGTTTTACTTGGGTGTAACCGAGAATGGGCGCCAAACTGTTTACCTCATTGTTTGCTTATCCTTTGGTTCCTCCGATGTTGCCGGCATAGATGTTGATGACACATTGTGCACTGCGAACATCTCTCTCACTGCATGTTATTCCCCATGCACCGTTTTTATTCCGTTCTTCGATGGAAACTTAATTATTTGATGAAGGGCTGATGGTACTACTCTTATGCAGTGTTTCCATGGCCTTCCGAGCAAAGCGTTGTACCTCAATGACATGGAATTTTACATTTTGGGTTGTGCCGGCCACGTTGTCCAAGAACCCTTGACATTGTTTTATGTTGAATCCGTTGAGGACTCGAGAAGCGAGAACGATCTGGTCAAGCAACCCGAGCTGCTTCACGACCCTTGACCTGATAATATCGGCCGAGTTACCTGGATCCACAAGTATACGTTCAAATTGAAATGTATATACAAGAAAGAAAATTACCAACGTGTTGTCATGAGGATGAGACAAGGTCTCGATGTCCTCTTTGCTGAACGTGAGAGCGTCCTCGGGTATGTAATCTCGAGTTCGTTTTTCCCTGGTGACGGATATTTTTGTTCTTCTGATGGTGGGGTCTTGTGGGATGATCATATGTGTGACATGTTGCGGCTCATTTATTTCATTCTTCCTGTTCGCCTCTTCTTCTCGGAACTAATTTTTGGCCCGATTGCTAAGGAACTTTCGGAGGTGTTCTTTGCTGAGTAGCCGGGCTACCTCTTCTCGGAGCCGTCTGCAATCTTCGGTCCTCTGCGACGGATCTGATAGCCTAGGCCTTGGCCACTTGGTGTTTCTGATTTTTCCGATGGCGGATACGATGTCCGAAATATTAACGTTAAAGTTGTATTCCGACAGGCGGCGTGTCTCCGTCAATCTTGTGTACCTATTGAATTTGACTCTGCTCACGAATCCCGGAGGATTCTGACTTCGATCCATCCCTCGATCGATTCAGGGTATGTTACACCTTGGGGCGTTTCTTCTATCTTTTGTGTATGGTTGGCGTCTTTTCTTGTTCGGTTTCGACTCCTTTGCCAGGAGCCTGCTTGGATATACTGAGCCCGACGGGGCTCCCAATTGGTCGTCTTTGACCCTTATCTTTGATTTTATATCGGTTGTGAACATTCGACCAGGTCATGGCAGGATATTCAACCAAATTTTTCTTCAGCTGCTTCGAAACCACCGAGCCTCGTTCGTTCAAACCTTGAGTGAATGCCTGCACTGCCCAGTCATCGGAGACCGGCGGTAGTTCCATTTGTTCCATTTGAAAGCGAGATATGAACTCTCGTAGCATCTCGTTCTCTCTTTGCTTGATTTTGAAGACGTTTGATTTCCTTGTAGCCACCTTGATGGTGCCGACATGTGCCTTTGTGAAAGAATCTGCCAGCACGGCAAGTGAATCTATTGAGTTCGGAGCAAGGTTGTGATACCACATCATGGCTCCTTTCGAGTGTGTTTTTCCGAATTTTTTGAGAAGGACGGACTCGAGCTCATCGTCCCTCAGGTCGTTTCCCTTTACTGCACAAGTGTGGGCAGTGACGTGCTCGTTGGGGTCTGAGATTCCCTTGTTCTTTGGTAGATCGGCCATTCTGAATTCCTTCGGGATAGGCTTTGGAGCGGTGTTTTGCGGGAGTGGATTTTGCACGAACTTCTTACGTCGACACCCTTCAGGATCGGGGGAGCGCCCGGAATTTGGTTGACCCTAGAACTGTAGGTCTCCACCTTTTTGTTTTTGGCTTCTATCATTTTTTCGCCCGATTCGATCCTCTTTGTGAGGTCCTCGAGCATATTCATAATAGCGGGGTCGGCCGCTGACCCGTTGTTACTCGATCTTTCCAATGCCTATTCGGCTCGAGGACCCATTTCCGGTGCTGCTGCACTTGGAGTTTTTTGGTGGCTTTGCACCTGAGCAATTGCCAGTTGTTGTGCCAACTATAGCTCAAAAATAACATGAAGGCTAACCCCTTGTTCTTCCTGAGCCAGGGTTTTTTGAGCTTCCTGTTGATCTCCTTGGTGTATGCTCTTGTTGGTGTGGGAGCTTATTTCGACGTGTTGAGCGTCGCGCGAGGCCACGTCCACGGGAATTGGTTCTTGCTCGTCCCCAGGGTTTCGTGGTGGTACATCAACACCTGGAACAACTACACCATTTTCTCCATGGCCCTCAAGATTGTTGTATTAACGTGAGTTTACTGAGTTAGACATTTTGACCTGAAATCAAAGATCTTGGGCAAGAAAAAGTGTGAAAGATCACTTGAGTTATGTAGTAAACCAACAAGAAAATAATCACTATTATTTTTAGCCTCGCGGTGGGCGCCAAACTGTTTACCTTGAAAACGGTAATAAAAATTAGATTTGATTTTGTGGTTCTAAAAATATGTGATCTATTTTTATGCTAGTTGTTAGGCAATGGATGCTAAGTGAAGAATTGGGAATTAAGATGATAGCTTGTAGATAGCTTAATAAACGAACCGAAATGGCTAGGAATCGAGGCCTCGAGCTAGCGCGTGCAGGGCCTCCATATCGAGTCAGATGCTCGTAAAGGGTCAGTCGATGAAGAATTAACAACTATTAGGGCTATGATTGCGGCTCTTTATGACCAGTAACGAGCAATAAATGAAGAATAATTAATGAGATACAATAAATGTAAATAAAGCAATAAATGTAAGCAATTGAGCCAAATAGAGAGTATATTTGAGTTAGAGAGCAGAAAGAATGTTCTTGTCTTGGATGAAATATGTTGTATCTTGTGTCTCAGATCTCTCTTACAAAATGACAAGGGTTCCCTTTATATAAGGAGGGAAATCGCATCATAGTACGTGAGTAATTATTACAAAGAAACATAGCTGGAACAGCTACTTACTAGTCTGGTACAAACTAGTGTTTCCCTTGCAGGCTTTGTTAGTTTTGATCATATGCCTTGGGAACTTTCCGCTGGTGCGTCGCAGCCGTTGGTTTGCACTGTCCTGAGGTCGATCATCACAAACCCTCGAGGGCGAACTCCGAGCTAGACTTCGAGCCTCCCGGGGGTGGTCTTTTCTGAGGCTCCCTAATGATCACAAAATCGAGCCCTCTGATTTCTACCGTATACAGAGTTATTTGGTGTACCTGACCCTCTGTCTCCTGAATCGTTTGGTATTTCTCCACATCCTGAGTTATCAAGCCTTGAACGAGGATTTTCCAGAAATTTATTTACTGGTGTGTTTACCGTGAAAATGGTAACGACAATTAAATTTGTAAAATTGGACTCTAAAAATACGTGATCTATTTCCGAGCTACTTGTTAGAGCAAACGATGCTAGTATTACGAATTTTAACGATGGAGCGCGAACTAAAACGAGATAAGGGTCAAACCAAAGGGCCCGCTCCCGGATACGAGCCTGGCTGATGAGGACTTCGGGGTCGACTTCGAGGTCAAACTCGAACTATCGGGGATATTCGGGGATAACCAAGGATGATATAACGGTTAGAGATATGATCAAATAAAGCTCTTTATAGCCGAAACTAAATTATACGATGAAGAACACATATAAAAATGAAGAACACGTATAAAGACGATGGATATCGAGGTATCCTCGGTATCGGTGAGAGCCAATAAGTTTTAGTAAGAAGAGAGAGAGAGAGAGAGAGAGAGAGAGAGAGAGAGAGAGAGAGAGATATTATTGAAGTTGTGGAGAACTGGAGCAACATCAGTCCTTTACAAGGTGAGGCAAGTCCCCTTTATATAGGAGGGTAACTCAGTTACGAATACATGTATATTTAATTTACGAAATATGGAGATGTGATGGCTTGACGCGACGCCTCAGTGTGGGCTATGGATAGGCCGGCCCTATCAGACTCAACTGCATGTCTTGGGGGCTTCCCCTCTTTATCTTTATCTCGGCCTTGAATCGGGCCTCGACAAGCCCCGAAGGAGAGGGCTAAGTTTTGAATTCATGTCCTCGGGGTCTCGAGTTACCTCCCCGAGATGACTTAATGGCAGGAAGTCGGGCCCTCTGATTTCACCGCGTACAGATAGTCTCCGTGTTTCTCAAAACGAAGCAATGGGAAACGATTATGACCATTGACTCCTCGAACTCCCCATGGCGATAGTACACTGGTGCTTCGCATTGGGCGCAATCTTTTGTGATAGATGGCATATCTCATAGACTCATGCTCAATACTCTGTCATTTCCGGTTCTTCAAAGTAAAAGTACTGCCGTCGATTTGGTTTTTCAAGGATGCAATAATTGCATTCGTCAGTCAGTTTTTTTGAGCCTCGACGACTATGTTGTTGCCCTCTATAAATGGGGTGCCTTGGCGTTGTTTTTCCTATCCCAGTATCTTCGTCGGCATGCATGCCTATCCCTTCTTGTCATTTTCTTCTACCTTGGAACATCATGCTTGGGGCTTATGGCTTCAAGGCCGTAAGGAGGAGCTCCCTTAAGTTGTGCTATGGCCCTTCGCCGGGACGTCCCTTCGTTGATCATAATCGCGCTGTCCCGTTATGGTCGTTGGTATGTTGGTGTTTGCAGCTGCTGTTGTCCCGGGGTGGCGATGGATGGGGACTCGGTCTCCCTCCTACGTAGACAGTCGCTCGGATTATACACCGCTGCTCACTCTCCTACCCGGGCCTGGTGTGGCACCTCATCCTTAGGGCTCTTTCATTCTCGAGGGATAAGGTGGCCCTACCGGTCGTCAAGGTTGAGCCCGCCAAATCTTCAACATTTGGCTTCGGCGGGCTATGTCTCTTTTCTCTGCCTCATCCACATTCCTTCCCTTTCTTCTTCTTCATTTCCTCCGGCGGGAATCCCTTGAGGGATTGAGCTGGGAACCTAGAGGAGGTGGAGGTCGACGGAATCACCCTCGAGGGTGCGACGCTCGAGGATGCTGATACCGGAGATGCACCCTCGAGGGCGGACTGGGCTTCCGGGTTTCATCACATGTGCATCCTTCCGTTCCTTCGCTCTAGGGGTAGCTCCCGTAGGCTTTTGTAATTGTATGTAATGACCCTTTGAGGGCTGTTGTACATGAATTTTTATGAATACGAATATATCCCTTTGATTTAAGCTTTCGATTTATGCTGAGTAACTGTATGTTTTTATACCCTTCGAGGCCCTTTGGCTGCTTCCTTTCACTTCTTGACTGCTGATATTTGACTCGGGTGCAAGCATCCTTTCCGCTATTCTATTGATCAACGTGCTCCCTTTCGAGGCCATTGTTATACCTTGGTGCAATCTTCGATTAATCGGATGGGATTGGGCTGCCTGGGCCTTTTAAACTGCATGGAGAAATTGTGTCGAATTTTGAGGCCTTCGAGGATGTTATCCTGGATGAAGGCCGGCTTCGGGTACCGGGGGGTCCCCTATGATTTTCGATGTGGACAGCTTCCTTTAGATTTGTACGAGATAGATTTTTTGCTGAGGGGTTGCCTACACCCAGGCACCACTTCGAACCTTTGTGGAGCTTTCGCGATCGAAGCTTCTTGCATTTATTCATTCTTTTTTAGAAATGTAATCACGAAATCTGAAACTACCTCATGTTGAGTGACGGCACGGAAAGCTTTGCAAATTTCGATTTCTCTTCGGTGAGGATCCTCGAGGCGGGATGCTATCTCGAGCTTGGAGATAATGCGGACGGTTTCTCGAGCCTTGGGTTCTTGTCAAAGGATACTTTCGGGGTTAGGTATCGCCCCATTGGGCTATACCGATGTCATAGGTTCCCCGGTCTTACTCTGAGTAGGCGAAATGTTGCCGCTTCTTAGCATATAAGTGGGGCGGCCTTGGCTTCTTCACAGGGCTTCACCATTTTTAAGTAGCTGTACTCCTGCTTCAGCATAGGGTCCCTCATTTCCCTAGGTGCAAAAAGTGTTGGTGCGCGCCCTTGCTTTGGTCTGTTAGTTTTACCATAGTCATGGCAACCACTTCGGGGACGGCATGGCAGAGAGCGGAGAGTGTTGTTCCCGGCGCTCGGGAGTCGAGGGATTTCGTTCTGAAGACGGTATCTTTGATAAGGGGGGAGAATTTGGAGATGGTGAGAAAATACTGCGGATGGAGTGAGGAGATAGCGGTGCAGGTGCTTCCTTCGAGAGAGAACGTTACGGATTCCGCTGACGGATTTTTGAGTGTATACCTGTATCCTTTCACGTTTGGCCCCCTCGACAGGGTCGTGCTTGATTTTTGCTTAAAGTATCGGGTTACTTTGGCGCAGTTACATCCATCGTTTTGGCGGGTGGTGCTGATGATGAGGATCTTTGTGGAGAAGGCCGATCTCGAATTCACGCTCGATCACCTCATCCGGCTGTATCGGCCCTTTCATCACCAGGGCTGCTAACCCTGAAGTGTCGTTCGTCCACGCCCTTTGTTGCCGACGACGAAGAGGAGGGGGGTCGAGAATGGGCCGGTTGGTTCATCCGGGTTCGGACGGTCGACATTATCCCCGTGGAGCTTTTGTCGTTCCCCGAAGGGTGGAATTACGCACGTGAGTGGAGCGTCTGGTGCTTTTTCAGGTTATACCTATAGCGGAAGTTAGTTAAATAATAGTGTTTTTACCTTGTTGTAGCAACTTCATGGATGTCGGGCGAAGTTTTTGATCTGCCCGCTAGGTCCGGAGGCTGGTGACCCACTCGTCCTGCGACGAGCGTCGGTGGCGAGTGTGCTTCGTGCCAGGTGGGGAGAGAAATATCAAGGTATGTGCGCATGTTGCCTTTGCCTTGGCCTTCACATACTTGAGGTAATATTTTCCCCTTTTTACTTGCATTGGATTTGCTGCTTGCAGGCATCGTGCCGTTCTTCGGGATGAGACAGTGTTCTTCCGAAGAGGGGAAGGAGTCGTTGACCCCTCTTCTCTCCCCGCGAGGCGATGGGGCTCCTAGTGGCGCTGACTAGGCCAGTGTCTCCAAGGAGAAGGCATTGTCTGAGTCCGCTGTCCCCGGAGTACCTGATTCTAGGTCGTCGATGCCTTCGAGCGGATATGCTTTGCCCGAGGCTGGTTCTCCCGGGGGCGAAGGGACAGGATCAATAGGAGTATGCTCCGACTTCGAGGAAGTCCGCCGGCTTCACTTCGTGGTTAGTTTAGGCTTAGTTCCTCTGTATTCCGCGTCTTTCATTCGTTATTGAGTTTTCCTTGTGCAGGCCTGTGACAGGCTGATGTCTAAGTTGGTCCGTCAAGGGGCCAAGCTTCAGAAAGTTCAGGGTGAGGGAGAATCTCTTAGGCTGCTTAGCGAGGAGAAGGAGGGCGAGTTGCTGCATTGGCGATGCGAAGCGTACCGGTGCTCGAATTATGAGAATTATTTGACGGAGCAGGTAACTTTATGCAGCTCAAGCTTCGCTTTCTTTGGCCTTTTTAGGTTAACGCCCCTCTTTATTATATCAGCTGCAGAAAAAGACGGAGCTATGGAGTACCTTAAGGGCGATATTGATCGCACCAGAACTGTTTGTGGCGAGCTAAGGGCTCAGGTGCAAGCTCATGTTTTAGAGGAGGCAAATGCCTTGGCCAAAGTTCTTGCCTTCGAAGTCCAACTCTGCTTGGCTCGAGATAATGCCAAAATTCAAGCAAATATGATCGAGTAATTAGAATTCGAACTTTTGAAGACCAGGGCCGAGATAATTGACGCCTAGGCTAAGGCGATGCTAAGCTAAACCAACGCTGATCAGGAGATGGCGATCCGTATGAAGGATGTTGCAGATGCTCAGGCCGAGATGAAGTGAGCCCTCGACCGGGAGAAAACGATCGAGGAATATGTCCGTTGCAGATCCCGAAGAGAAGTACTCGAGGAGATTGGCGCGAGGGGCTTTATTCTTTCTGATGAATTGGATCGAGCAAGGGCGGATGAGCGTGACGCGTGGTCGTTTCTTACTGACGGGACGGGGAGTGAGCCCGGCGAGCTGTAGCCCTTCAGGATGGATTGTAGATTGTGCCGTTTTGTTGCTTCGTTTTTGATATATGTAGAACATATCTGTTTATAGAGAGTGCGTCTCCCCTAGATGGATCGTAGATGGTGCCATTTTGTTGCTTCGTTTTTGATATGTAAGAAGAGACTTTTGAAGCCTTACTTCTTCCGCATCTTTTTATGTTATTGCCTTCGATCAGGCTGGCTAGTTTCGATGTTTGGTGGGATCCTCGTAGGTCTGGGACCAACCGGGCTAGCCCGAAGCTCCTAGGTGTGATTTTTGACGCGAGCAAGCGTTGCAGTCCCTGTGCTTTGTCCAGCCGCTTAGGTCCAGTCTCCAAGTCATTTTGCGATTCGAGCTGTAGTTGACCTTTAAGCTCTTCCCTGTCCGCATGGGCGGGTGATGGTGGCCTTCTTTGCCTCGGGTCGAAGTGACCTTATAAGCGGGTGACCCAGAGGCTCACTCGGCTGGCGATCGTGGCGTTTATGCCGTACCCTTGGGCATGCTGTAGTTTTGTGCTTATTGTGGGTCCAGTCACCGAGTCGCTTTGCGATTCGGGCTATAATTGACCTTTAAGCGCCTTCGATTTCCCGAACGGAGGCAGTGCCTTGCACGCTGTTATGGTCATTGAGACCTTTCCATATATGGCCCGGGGGCTTGCTTAGTTAACTATTTTTGGATCCGGTCTCCGAATCGGGTTACGACTCGAGCTTACTTTAATCCTCAAGTTGTCAATTTTGGGATGGCGACAATGGCTCTTACGCTTGTTTGGTCGTCGAGACCTTTTGATATGTGGCCTGTAGGCTTGCTTAGCTGGCAACAATGGCTCTTACGCTGTTTTTGCCCGTGGGCTTTTTGTAGGCTTTGTTTTCCGCTCGTTAAGGTCTTTTTGAAAGATTTTTGCCTGACCCGTCATCGGTTCTAGAAGAACCTCAATTTCAAGTCGTTATCGGCGATATTTTGAGCACCTCAGAAGGTTCATAGCCCGTTGTTTGCCTGTTGAGGGAAGCCTATTTTAACCGGTTCTTTCTGAAGTATATTCGAAGTGGTGGCCTGCTATTTTGTTTAGCGATGGTCGGGCATCCCCGAGTCGCGTTATTTTGGTTGTATTAGCCGTTTTGACCGTAGTCATGTGCGTTTGGCCGTAGCCATTTTTGATCCCGAGTGATAGTTTAGGCGTCTACACCGAGGGTATGCCCTTTCGAGATTCTTACAAATGCGACGTATAGCCTAAACTTCGGGATTTTCATAATTGTTGAGGTCTTACAGTTTGTCATGCCCGTTGAGGTCTTACAGTTTGTCATGCTTATAGAGGTCTTACAGTTTTTAGGTGATGTAGAATGGACCTGGTTATGCCGAGTCTGCTTGCTAAGGGTCTTACAATTTCGGATTTTCCAGTGTATGGTGACTGATGACAGCCTCCGAGTTATCAAGTTGTTTAAGCATGAAGACCGCTTCTTGTGAGCTCGGAGTTACCTTGTAGGGGCTTTATGAGCTCGGAGTTCCGACCCTGAGATCATGCAAATGCCTAATTATAGGCGTTATGTCTCCGAGTATATTGGAATGCATTCGATGGAGGGGGCCCCTGCCAGGGATACACTTGAGATTTATTTGACCGGAGAATAAAATGCCAAGAAAATATCCTTTTATTGTTTGGTATATATGTACATTGTTTCGTCATGGTGAACTCGACCCATGTATGCACGGCTTCTCGAACCATTTTGGCCCAACATATAATTCTCGATAGGGGTTTAGTCCGCCGTATCTTGGTCCTCCTGAGGGAGATGCTCTTAGAGGCAAATCATCGTTTGTTGTTGGGCTATCGGAATAAAGCCCGTGACATCATCGAACCTTCTTCTGGTATGCTGTTCTGCCAATAATCTTGCTGACAAGGTCCCTTTCGGGGCGGAAGCCCGGCTGAAGGGAGAAAATGCGGCGGTCGCCTATATGAGGCCTAGGAATCTCCGGGTAGAGTCTTGAGAACCTCCAAATATCCTAGCCAACTGTCTGCGTTCAGGTTAGTAAAAAGAAAACGAAGGAGCAAAGCAGTTCTTTCTTACCGCGGGGTGTGTAGGCGATGTTCCGAGACTCGGTGTATCCCTGTCGGCTTATTCTAGTTCTGCCCTTTGCGGGGAATCTTATTCTTTTGTCGAGATGGGACCGTCGGCGCCTTCGAGTAGTGCGTTGATGGTCGTCTGGATAAGACGTCTATACTTTGCGCTTCCTATGATGGTGTAAGGCCCGGCGTCCCGGCTCGAACTCAGGTGGGCTATATTGAGAGATCGGTCTCTTCGGCGATTTGTCATTTGGAATTCACCAAGGATTCGGATGTGGGGGCGATTTAGTCCGTTGATGCGGACCGCCTTGTTGACCTTTTGTCCGATACTGTCGTTGTGGGTGACCGAACTTCCTGAATCTATGAACACCTATTTTATTTAAGATTAAGCGGATGAGGGAGAGGTTTACCAATGTGCTGACGCGACGCTGGGGTGGAGTCGTGGTGCCCTTCTCCCTGGATGCAAGAGTATCCTTGGAAATATTTCCCTGGATCTGTCTTTGTCCCGGTGGCGGGTATTTTTATTCCCCATGTTATGAGTTCTCGGAGGGCGTCTCCGCTCCTTTATTGTCGCGGTGATACGTTATGGCTTATTTACTTCATCCTTCCGGTTGTCTTTTTTCCTCGGGGCCAGACTTGAGCTTGACCACTTGATAGTACTCGGCGGCGATTTTGACTGAGTAATACAGCTGTCATATTTTCGAGGCGGGAGTCATTTGTGGCACCGCTGCCGCTTGCGTCCCGCGGATCCCGTGGATCCCGCGTCGGGTTGTGGTTCTTTGGAAGGGGCCTTGGTCGGGTGGGCCTGAGTCGCTCAGTGTTCCTGGTTTCGCTTATGGTGACTACGATATTTGGCATAACAATGTTGAGCCCGCACTCTGTTGGACGAGGTTCGTCTGCTGGCTGTGCCTCATCGGATCTGGTTCCCCGAGGACGTCGCCCGCGAACTACTCCCCTACCGTTGCGAGGTAGGTTGGATCTTGAGGCGTTCTTCCCATTAGCGGCGCATGGATGGTATCTCCATCCGCTTGGCATTAGTTTCTTTGTGGAAGGCCTGCTTGGGTGTGTTGTTTCTGTAGGGGTTTCTGGATGGTCGCTCATGGCCCCGATTAGTGGCCGGTGCTGGGTGCAGACGCATGGCAAAGTCTCAGCCAGGTATCTGGCTAAGCGTCGTTTGAAACGGCCTAGGGTCGGCGGGTATGCTTTGTTTAAACCCCGAGCAAAGGCCAGGGTTGTCTGTTCATCCCAAACTGGATGTGATCCTATCAGGGAGCAAGATGCGACTTCTTGTGGTGTTTCTTCCTCTCTTTGTTCGGCCTTCGACTTGTCGGTTTTTGCTGCTGCTGCTTTGATGGCATCGGCGTATGTTTCTGCGGTGGGGTCATCTTGAAAGTCGCTGTCTTTCTTCGTCCATGCGTGAGCGATGTTTCGCTCGTCGGGGGAAGCTGTCTCTGGTGCTACTATGTTGGGGGCCCTCGAGTGTCTTTGCAACTGAGCAATGGCCAGTTGTTGTTCCTGCAACATTTCAAAAATAACGTGAAGACTGACTTCCTGTTCTTCCCGGGCCGGGGTTTTTGAACTTCCTGTCGGTCACTGTGCCGCGCGCTTCTGTCGGTGCACAAGTTTCGTTGACTTGCTGTGCGTCCTGTGTCCGCATCCGCTATTACCGGTCCGGGTGCGTTATCGGGATTCTGTAGTGGTGCTCCGGCGGCCGGGATAGCTACACCATTTTCCCCATGATCTCCGAGGCGGTCGTTCTTAACTCTGTTTACTGAGCCAGACATTTTTACCTGAAATCAAAGGATCTTGAACAAGAAAAAGTGTGAAAGATGATATGCGTTTGTATAATGAAACTAGCAAGAAAACAATCACTATTATTTTTAGCCCCACGGTGGGCGCCAAACTGTTTACCATGAAAATGGTAACGGCAATTAAATTTGTGAAATGGGACTCTAAAAATACGTGATCTATTCCCGAGCTAGTTGTTAGAGCAGATGATGCTAGTATTACGAAATTTAACGATGGAGCGCAAACTAAAACGAGATAAGGGTCGAACCGAAGGGCCCGCTGCCCGGATACGAGCCTGGCCGATGAGGACTTCGGGGTCGACTTCGAGGTCGAACTTGAACTATCAGGGATATTCGGGGATAACCAAGGATGATATAACAGTTAGAGATATGATCAAATAAAGCTCTTTATAGTCGAAACTAAATTATACGATGAAGAACACATATAAAAATGAAGAACACGTATAAAGACGAAGGATATCGAGGTATCCTCGGTATCAGTGAGAGCCAATAAGTTTTAGTAAGAAGAGAGAGAGAGAGAGAGATAGAGAGAGAGAGAGAGAGAGAGAGAGAGAGAGAGAGAGAGAGAGAGATTATTGCAGTTGTGGAGAAATGGAGCAACATCAGTCCTTTACAAGGTGAGGCGAGTCCCCGTTATATAGGAGGGGAACTTAGTTAGAAATACATGTATATTTAATTTACGAAATATGGAGATGTGATGGCTTGACGCGACGCCTCAGCGTGGGCTATGGATAGGTCGGCCCTGTCAGACTCAACCGCGTGTCTTGGGGGCTTCCCTTCTTTATCTTTATCTCGGCCTCGAATTGGGCCTCGACAAGCCCCGAAGGAGAGGGCTAAGTTGTGCCTTCATGTCCTCGGGGTCTCGAGGTACCTCCCCGAGATGACTTAATGGCGGGAAATGAGGCCCTCTGATTTCACCGCATACATGGTGGAGGGGTCTGCAAAACATTGGGCAACCCACTTACAAAAGCACGCAAAGCTTCACTAACTTGTTGTGCAATCATCTGCCTCAAGTTATCGTGCTCGTCGGCTTGTTCACCAATTTGTTGTCCATCGTTACGAGTAGTAGGCCTTTCAGGTAAACTGTCTCGTAAGCATTGTTGAGTTGCTGTAGGTGTATAATGTGGTGGAGTTCCACCTTGTTATCATTCTTGAGCTCTCTCACCCACCTGAGCAGTTTAGTCCATATGTCTACTTGTATAACTCAAAGCTCTTCAAGTATCAAATTAAATTAAAATTTCAGTGCTTTATGCCCTCATCGTTTGTACTATAATCTGTTCGCGGGGATCTTGGAAGTGGCGAAGAAGAAAAGATACCAGTGAGGAAAAGGGATAGACCATAGAAGCCATGGAAGGATGAAATAGAGGAAGAAGAAGCCGGAAAGGTTTTTTTCTAACTCGGATTGTAAAAAAAATTAGGGCAGATTTGGTTTATGGGACGGGTACTAAACCCATATGTTTTGTTTGACCCAAAATGCCACGTGGCCCAATAAAAATATATGCCACCTCATTAAATAGAAGGCCCACAGGCTGTGTCGTTAGTCGCGGTGGTAATTTTGTTAATAGAATTAACGTCGAGTACTTTTTAGGACGAATAGGTGGATGGAGGAAAACTGTAAACCATTTAGTAAGTGATAGGGGCAGTTTTGACCCTTTTTCGGTATTTTAACCGTGCCTCATCTTCCTTCTTTATTAATTTGATACAAATGCCACTTGTCACCATATCGTTAGTCCACGTGTCATGACTATCTTTCCACCAATATGGTAAGAATTTCCAATTTAAAGAAGACTAATTTTGTGTTTAGATACTTTTATTTACGTATTGCTAATTCACATGTTCTTATTTCAAATTCTGTTATGTGTAAACTGATAGTATATAAATTCATGTATAAGTTTTAAAGATATAGTAGCACAGGTTTATGGTAATGCATGGTTTATACCGAAAAACAAAAACAGTATACTATGAAATATAGAGATTAAATTTCCTTATCCTTAAATTCGAACAACAATAAGTGTACGTTAAGTATTACTAATATATTATTACTCCATTATTAGTATTATTTTGTAACAACGACTCAACGAGTATGAATGTACTATAAATATAAGTTTTACAACTATTGTATATTAATAGTTTAAGCAAGTAGAAGTCTATCCGTCACAATCGAAAATATCTCTTATTGATCCTGTCCCTTGGTGCTTCCAAAAGCCAGATCTACCTAATGCTTTCTTATTTCTTTCATTTATTATTTTCTAGGAAACTATAAAAAGATAATTGTTCATAGATAAGAGAAGGGGAAAATACGCGGAGACGAGAAGAAGTACAACAAAAAAGATTAGAGAGGGAGAGTTTCAAAACTGTAATGGTGATTCCGAAGTTAGAAATGTGCATAGAAATGGTGAAACTGTTGATAGAGTTTGCCGTGGTTTTTGTGGAGGCTGTGGGTACTGTCTTCTGCCAAAGCCGTTCATTCTTGCAGTTGTTATCGTCAACAGAATCCTCCAATTATGTTATTTTAGCGCCCTACGTTGGTCTTCTTCCTTAAAGTTTTTAGTTTCTCAGCCCAGATCCATCACTACTCTGTAAATTGTATTATACGTGAATTGTTTTTCTTCTTTGAATTTAATTTTGACATCTCCAACCTATATATGTAGCTTTAATACTGCGGTATGGTTACAGAGATGCTCAATTCATATTGCTCCTTGGTCTGTTCTCTTCTTCAATTTCTTCTCTTTTTGTCTAATTAAAAGCGTAAAGTTATATATGTGGCCATTTTTTTTAGAAAAACACTAAGAAATGTTAAAAAGAATTAAAGTGTGACATGTCTCAAACAATTTATATTGGATCAGTTCATGTCCCTGTAAGAACAGCCCAATGGTAAAAGGTCGTGATTTGAACCCTTGCAATATTTCAACAATCAACTGGCTAAGTAACCATTGTTTTCCATTTGCTTTCTCTCTTGGCTGAATACATATGCAGCCCCTTAAAATTGTCCATTTTCATTTAGACGCTTAAACTAAAAGATATACTATTGAACACCTAAACTCAAGTTATATCGTGTTATTGAACACGTTTTTTTACAGCAAGCTAAAATATTCCATGCGTGAGCTTCAAACACTGCTGGCGTGGCAAAATAACAAATAAGAAAATGACACATCAGTAAGAAGAAAAAAACTCTTTGCTTCCACCTCTCCCGTGGGACTCCTTCACATAAATACCTCATTCCCCATCTGAAAATACCTACCACCGTAACACCACCACAAGCAAATCATCCTATTTTTATTGAACAATTACTCCATTGAGTCCAACTTCGTCACTCCAATGTAGTCCATTTCAGGTTCTTTTACACATTCTTCATTATTATTTTTGATAGCAGGATTTGGTACAACTAATCTCGAAAAAATAAGATCTATGAATCTTGTTGATTCATGGGATCAAACTCATTCAACTTTCAATCATGCCATACCCAAAAAAACCTTAAAATATTCATTAATAAGTGTGTCGATGGCTATGGAAGTGGGTTGTGTGAAAGTGTAATGACCCAAACGGTCATCACTCGTTTTAAATTAAATTCTATGTCTCCGAGGCCTTGAAAACCTCATTTATAGACGCCTCGATTTGCGTGCGCAGTCCAGGCGCGTAGCCGAAAAGTTTAAATATAAAATTCTGTGAAAAATGCTAAGTTTTGATGTTAAAATGAATAAATTTGACCTTGGTCAATGTTTTGGGTAAACGGACCCGGACCCGTGATTTGACGGTCCCGGAGGGTTCGTAGGAAAATATGGGACTTGGGCATATGCCCGGAATCGAATTCCAAGGTCCCAAACCCTATAAATGAATTTTTTAGAAAAATTATTTTCTGGAAATGTTAAAGAAAATTGGAAATGAAATCTGATTAGAAAGCGATGGTATCGGGCCCGTATTTTGGTTCCGGCGCCCGGCACAGGTCTTATATATGTTTTATGTCCTTCCTGTGAAATTTGGTTGAAAACGGACGTCGTTTGACGTGATTCGGACCTAAATTGAAAAATTTGATGTTTTATGAAGTTTGAAAGAATTCATGGATTTTGAGGTTTAATTCGATGCTTATGATGTTATTTTGGCGATTTGATCGCACGAATAAGTCCGTACGATGTTTTTGAGGTTGTGTGTATATTTGGTTTGGAGCCCCGAAGGATCGGGTGAGTTTTGGATAGGCCACGGGTTGCATTTTTGAACTTAAAATTTGCTGGTATGAACTGACCTGCAGGCTTCGCATCTGCGAAGCCAGCCTCGCAAATGCGGGCCATGCCTCGCAAATGCGAGACAACGCCAGGGAAGCCTTCTTCGCAAATGCGAAGATTTCCATCGCAAAAGCGATGCCCGCCTAAATCCTTAGACATCGCAAATGCGATGTTTTCACTCGCAAATGCGAAAGCTGGGAAATTATGAAGGGTTCGCAAATGTGAACCCTGTTTCGCAATTCCCACATCTGAGAGGTCGGGGTTCGCAATTGCGAACCCATGTTCGCATTTCCCATATCAGAGACCTGCAATTTTTACACTTAACCGATTTTGAACTTCATTTTTCATATTTTCTCAAACCCAAACACACTTAGGCGATTTTCCAAGAACAAGTCTTTTTCAAAATCAATTGTAAATTAGTTTTTACTCATTTCTTTCAATCATTAACATCTTTTAACATGATTTCAACCTAAAATCAAAGATTTTCATAGGGGAAATTGGGTGTTTTGGGTAAAACCTAGGTTATTCAAAAATCGGGCATTTGGACCTCAATTTGAGGTCCGATTTCAAAACAAATTATATATTTGAGTTCGTGGGGGAATGGGTAATCAGGTTTTGGTTCGAACCACGGGTTTTGACAACGTGGGCCCGGGGGCAATTTTTAACTTTTTGGGTAAAACTTTGGAAAACTCATTTTGATGCATTGGGTTGATTCATTTAGCACTTATTGATGTAATTAAGTAACTTGTGACTAGATTCGAGAGGATTGGTGGTGGAATCAAGGGGTAAAGATATAATTGAGACTTGAGTTATGTTCAAGTCATCGAGGTAAGTGTCCGGTCTAACCCTAGCTTGAGGGATTAGGAGTTGAGTCATATTTGCTATTTGTTTCTTGTTGAGTACGGCGTACGGCGTATAGGCATGGTGACGAGTATCTATACGTTGGTGTCGAGCATGACCGTGAGTCTTAAGTTGATAGTTGTTGTGTTCCTAAATGACATTTCGGATGCCTTAGTTGATGCTTCTTGAAATTTCGTGAAGATTTAGTTTATTCTCGTGGACTTTATTTATGCTTGAGCATTGATATTAATTGGACTGAGTACGAGTTGAGCTAGGATTTGTTATAGCTGGTTCTCCCTTGCCGGGATGGTTGAATTGATATTGTTGTTCCCTTGCCGGGAAATTTCCATGTTGCTTTTGTTCCCTTGCCGGGATTTTATTGTGATAGTGTGTTGGATTATTGATGAAATGGGAGCGGGGGTGGTACGCCTACCACAAGTTATTGATGAAATGGGAGCGGGTGGTACGCCTACAACAGGTTATAATAAAATGGGAGCGGGTGGTACGCCTACCACGAGTTATAATGAAATGGGAGCAGGTGGTACGCCTACCACGAGATTTGATGAAATAGGAGCGGGTGGTACTCCTACCACGAGATATGAGAAATGGGATCGGGTTGCATGCCTGCAACGAGATGTATACTGACAGTGAAATCCGCCTTTATTCTCCTTATCCGTGTCAGAGTTAAATTGTTGATTTTCCTTATTATTCTCTTGAAATTTTGCATTATCTGTTATCCCTGAAGCATGATCCCCTCCCCAGTTTTATCTTGTTTATCTGTTGTCTATCTTCTCTGTGTGTGTGTGTATATATATATATATATATATATATATATATATATATATATATATATATATATATATATATATATATATATAAATGCAACTGCACAGGTTTATCTGGAGTCTGGTCCTAGCCTCGTCACTACCTCGCCGGGGTTAGGCCATGCACTTAGCAGCACATGGGGTCGGTTGTGCTGATACTACACTCTATGCTCTTTTGCACAGATCGAGGTCCCGGACAGCAGTAGTAGCTCGGGACCCAGCCTTCAGTCCACCGAGACTTCGAGGTAGCCTTGCATGCGTCCGCAGGCCCGGCGTTCCCTCTATCTTATATTTCATTCTGTTATCTCATGTTTTCGAGACAAGCAGTGTTATATTTCTTTCAAACGATTGTATTTAGTACTCTTAGTAGTCCGTGGATGTGTGACACCAGTTCTTGAGTAGAGGCACATGTTGAATTCCGCATTATTGTTCAGCTTATTTAATTTAAGTCTTCCGCTTTAATTTCATATTCCGCTGTCATTTAAATATTTAACGCTTGTTGTTATGATTGATAAAAGGATTTAAAATAAAGTAGGTAGGAGTTTATGATTTTTGGCTTGCCTATCTTCTACAAGTAGGTGCCATCACGACCCCTGAGGGTGGGAAATCTGGGTCGTGACAAGTTGGTATCAGAGCTCTAGGTTACACAGGTCTCACAATTCACGGACAAGCTCACTAGAGTCTGGGGGATCGGTACGGAGACGTATGTATTTATCCCAGAGGCTATGGAGTTAGGAAAACTTCACACTTGTTCTTTCCTGTTGTGCGGTTTTGTTTCTCAAATGCTAATTGAATTCCTACTCTATTCTTTCGCAGATGGCGAGAACACGCGCTTCCTCATCTACCGATCAGCAGCCCGAGCCCCTAGCAGCAGCTCCCACGAGGGGCAGAGGGAGAGGCCGAGGCTGTGCCAGAGGCCGAGGTAGGGGCAGATCTCAGCCCCAAGCAGCAACACCAGCAGCGGAGTCTCAGGTTGACTTTGATGATGAGGTTCCGACTCCAGCAGTTCCGGGGGGCCCAGCTCAGGTCGCAGAGGGGTTTATTGCCACCCAGTTCTTCAGGATGCTCTGGTCCGTCTAGTGGGCCTCATGGAGAGTGTCACCAGGGCAGGTTTACTTCCTGTAGCACCAGCCATCTCTCAGGCTGGAGGAGGAGCCCAGACTCCTGCTAGTCACACTCCGGAGCAGGTAGCTCCCAGTTTCAGGCTCCAGCAGCTCAGCCAGTTGGAGCGGTTCAACCGGGTGTGGTAGCTCAGACCGGCGATGGTGCAGCCATGTCTGTCGATGCTTTGTGGAGATTGGACACGTTTACCAAGCTCTTCACTACTACCTTCATCGGTGCATCTACTGAGAATCCCCGGGATTATCTGGATGGTTGTCACGAGTTTCTTCGGTACATGGGGATTGTTGAGTCCAATGGGGTTGATTTTGCTACATTTCGCTTGTTTAGATCCGCCAAGACTTGGTGGAGGGATTATTGCTTAGCTAGACCAGCAGGATCGCTAGCCTTGACCTGGGAGCAGTTCACGCAGCTATTTTTGGAGAAGTTTCTCCCTATTACACAGCGAGAGGCCTATCCGAGGCAGTTCGAGTGCCTTCAGCAGGGATCCATGATTGTCACCCAGTATGAGACCAGATTCACTGATTTAGCTCGCCATGCTCTTATTATACTTCCCACTGAGAGGGAGAGAGTGAGACAGTTCATTGATGGACTCATTCAGCCGATTCGTCTTCAGATGGCCAGAGAGGTTGGGAGTGAGTTATCCTTCCAGGAGGCGGCGAATGTGGCCCGAAGAGTTGAGATGGTATTATCACAGGGGGTGGTCAAAGGGTAGATAAGAGGCCCCGTCAGTCAGGCAGATTCAGTGGTGCCTCATCTGGAGGCAGAGATTCGTGTGATAGAGGCCATCCTCCTAGGCCTTTTCAGTCAGCACACCAGGTTTCTCACGGTGCTTCGTGTAGCCGTGGTCCTCAGATGCAGTATTCCGATCAGCAGTCCTTCAGTGCACCACCAGCACCTATCAGTGCACCACTGCTTTAGAGTTTCCAGGGTCGTCAGCCCCAGCAGCCGAGGGCTTGTTTTACTTGTGGCGACACGAGGCACATTGCTATGTATTGCCCTCGCGCATTAGGTGGCTCTCAGCATTAGAGTTCTCGTGCCATGGTACAGGCACCAGATGTTCCATAGCCCGCCCAGCCAGCTAGGGGTGGAGGTAGAGGTGCTAGAGGTGGAGGTAGAGGTCCTAGAGGTGGAGCTCAGGCCGCTAGAGGTGGAGGCCAGCCAGCAGCAGGCCGACCCAGAGATGTGGTTCAGGATGGTGGGGCCCAACCCCGATGTTATGATCTTCAGTCCAGGCCCGAGGCTGAGGCTTCAGATGTAGTTATTACAGGTACGGTTCTAGTTTGCGATAGAGATGCTTCAGTGTTATTTGATCTGGGTCTACGTATTCGTATGTATCATCTTATTTTTCCGCGTACTTGGTCATGCCTAGTGATGCATTGAGTATTCCTATTTATGTGTGTACACCGTTGGGTGATTCTATCGTGGTCGATCAAGTCCATCGTTCTTGTATTGTGGTGATTGGGGGTCTTGAGACTCATGTAGATTTGTTGCTCTTAGACATGGTTGACTTCGATATTATATTGGGGATGGACTGGTTATCACCCTATCACGCTATCTTGGACTGTCATGCCAAGACTTTGACCTTAGCCTTACCGGGTATGCCTCGTTTAGAGNCGGTTCGTGGAGGGGTTTTCATCTATTGTAGCCCCGATGACCAGGTTGACCCAGAAGGGTGCCCAATTCAGATGGTCGGATGAGTGTGAGGCGAGCTTTCAGAAGCTCAAGACAGCTCTGACTACGGCACCGGTGTTGGTTTTGCCCACAGGTTCAGGGCCTTATACAGTTTATTGTGATGCTTCCCGTAGTGGGCTTGGTGCAGTGTTGATGCAGGATGGCAAGGTCATTGCCTATGCATCGTGGAAGTTGAAGATTCATGAGAAGAACTATCCGGTTCATGATTTGGAGTTGGCAGCCATAGTTCACGCACTGAAGATTTGGAGGCATTATCTGTATGGCATGGCATGTGAGGTATTCACGGATCACAAGAGTCTTCAGTATTTGTTCAAGCAAAAGGAGTTGAATTTGAGGCAGAGGAGGTGGTTGGAGTTGTTGAAAGATTATGATATCACCATCTTATATCATCCGAGAAAGGCCAATGTGGTGGCCGATGCTTTGAGTAGGAAGTCAGCCAGTATGGGCAGTCTTGCTTATACTCCGGTCGGTGAGAGGCCGCTTGCTTTGGATGTTCAGGCTTTGGCCAATCAGCTCGTGAGACTGGATGTTTCTGAGCCCAGTCGTGTGGTAGCTTGCACGGTCGCTCGTTCTTCATTATTGGAGCGTATCCGTGATCGGCAGTATGATGATCCCCATTTGTATGTCCTTAGAGACACGGTGCAGTGCGGAGGTGCTAGGCAGGTTACCTTAGATAATGATGGAGTTTTGAGATTGCAGGGTCGAGTTTGTGTTCCTAATGTGGATGGGCTCCGAGAGTTGATTTTAGAGGAGGCCCATAGCTCCCGGTACTCTATTCATCCGGGCGCCGCAAAGACGTGTCAGGATTTGCGGCAGGATTATTGGTGGCGTAGGATGAAGAAGGATATTGTTGCATATGTAGCTCGGTGTTTGAATTGTCAGCAGGTTAAGTACGAGCATCAGAGGCCTGGTGGTTTATTTCAGAGGATTGAGCTTCCCGAGTGGAAGTGGGAGCGGATCACTATGGACTTCGTTACTGGACTCCCGTAGACTCGGAAGAAGTTTGACGCAGTATGGGTCATTGATGATAGGCTGACCAAGTCAGCACATTTCATTCCTGTGGCAGTCTCCTATTCTTCTGAGAGGTTAGCTGAGATCTATATTCGGGAAGAAGCGCAAGCTTAGCCCTAGGTTCATTGGTCCATTTGAGATTCCTGATCGAGTGGGAGAGGTGGCTTATAGACTTTCATTGCCGCCGAGCTTATCAGCCGTGCATCCAGTGTTCCATATGTCCATGCTTCGAAGGTATCATGGCGATCCATCCCATGTGTTAGACTTCAGCACTGTCCAGTTGGACAAGGACTTGTCTTATGAGGAAGAGCTGGTGGCTATTCTAGACCGGTAGGTTCGTCAGTTGAGGTCGAAGAGTTTTCCTTCTGTTCGTGTTCAGTGGAGGGGTCAGCCTCCTGAGGCATCGACCTGGGAGTCTGAGTCCGATATGCGGAGCCGTTATCCCCATCTTTTTCCCGACTCAGGTACTTCCTTCTTATGTCCGTTCGAGGACGAACGGTTGTTTTAGAGGTGGAGAATGTGATGACCAAACAGTCATCACTTGTTTTAAATTAAATTCTATGACTCCGAGGCCTCGAAAACCTCATTTAGAGTCACCTCGATTTGCATGCGCAGTCCGGGCCCGTAGCCGGAAAGCTTAAATATGAAAATCTGTGAAAAATGGTAAAATTTGGTTATAAAATGAGTTATTTTGACTTCGGTCAATGTTTTGGGTAAAAGGACCCGAACCCGTGATTTGACGATCCCGGAGGGTCCGTAGGAAAATATGGGACTTGGGCATATGCCCGGAATCAAATTCCGAGGTCCCGAGCCCGAGAAATGAATTTTTAAAGGAAATTGTTTTCTGAAATTGTTTAAGGAAATTTGATTAGAACGTATTGGTATCGGGCCCGTATTTTGGTTCCGGCGCCCGTACAGGTCTTATATATGATTTAAGATGTTTCTGTAAAATTTGGTGAAAAATAGACGTCGTTTGACGTGATTCGGACCTAAATTGCTAAATTTGATACTTGAAGAAGTTTGAGAAAAAGTTCTTGATTTTGAGGTTTGATTCATTGTTATTGAGGTTATTTTGGCGATTTGATCGCACGGATAAGTTAAATATGATGTTTTTGAATGAGTACGTGTGTTTGGTTAGGATCCCCGAGGGCTCGAACGTGTTTCGGATGTGTTTCAGAAAGTTTTGAACTTAGGGAAAATTGCAGAAAATCTGCAACAGGTGCTCAGGCCTGTTGTTCTTCGCGATCGCGTAAGGTAAATGGGGACAAGGGAGGATTTGTCGATCGCGAACGCGAAGCCACAGTCGCGAACGCGTAGCTTTGGGGGATTGCTCATCGCGAACGCGACCTGTGTGACGCGAACGCCTAAAGTTAATTGGACGGGGGCTGGGATTTGGTCGTTCTTCTACGCGAATGCGTAAGATCGTCCGCGAACGCGAAGGTCAGGGGGGTCAACCCTTCTCGAACGCGTGGAAGGACTCGCGATCGCGTAAGTCCACTTATTGGCAACCCCTCGCGATCGCGACAGTGTTCTCGCGAACGCGATGAACACTATCGCCCAGCACTTAAAACAATAGCTAATACGGGAATTGTTTAAAATTTCATAACTTCTTCATCTCAACTCCAAATTGGGCGATTTTTGAAGGAGGATTTCACCATAAATTCGTAGGTATGTAATCTTAGACTCGTTTTCTTCATTTTCCATCAACACCCATTAGATTTCTAGGCCTAAATCATGTGAATAAGGGTAGAAAATTAGGGATTTGGGTAGAACTAGGGCTTTTTGATTAATTGTGATTTAGACCTCGTTTTGGGGTCGAATTATGAAAATAATTATATATTTGGGCTCGTGGGTGAATGGGTGATTTGATTTTGGTCCGAACCTCGTGTTTTGACCAGCGGGCCCGGGGTCGATTTTTGGGTTTTTGGGAAGAATGATTAGAAAGCTATAATTAAGCATTGGAATTGGATTGTTTAGCATTTATTGATGTTATTAAGTCGATTATGTATAGATTCGATTGTGTTGGAGCCAAATTCGAAAGGAAAGGCGGTATTTGAGGCTTGAGTTGGTCGTGGAAGCTTGAGGTAAGTGTTCGGTCTAACCTTAGCTTGAGGGATTAGGAGTCGAGTCCTATTTGCTACGTGATTATTGTTGAGTACGACGTATAGGCATGGTGACGAGTATCTATACGTTGGTGTCTAGCACGACCGTGAGCCTTATAATGTGATTTTCATGACTTCGTTGAATAATCTATGCTTTAGAAGTGATTTCTATTTGTTGTGAAAAGTTAAGGAAGAAATTGTGACTTTTGAACATCGAGGAGCAATGGCTCAAGTTATATTACGAATTTGTGAAAGTAAGTGAGTTGATTGAACCCTTTGGAGCATTGGCTCAAGTGGTAAAGCGAGTTGTGAAGCAAAAGTGAAAAGAGAAAGAGTTATTAAATTGTTCCCTTGCTGGGATATTATTGCTTATTTGGTTATCTCCCTTGTCGGGATGTTGATATTGTTGATGTTTTCCCTTGCCGGGATTTAATTGTTTAATTGTTGCTCCCTTGCCGGGATTCCTATTATAATCTTGTTTATTCCCTCGCCCCATTGTTTGTGATTGTTGTTTGGGTGAGGAAGAGTGTTAAAGCACGAAGGGTGATGTCGTGCATTGTTGATATTGTGAGGAAAGAGTGTAAATTAAGAAGGGTGATGCCGTGCCGCACGATGTACCATTCCGTGCCGATTGTATTGATTACATGGTGAGGAAAGAGAGTAAAAGCACGGAGGGTGATGCCGTGCACATCTTTGATAAATAATTATTTTGGTGAGGACGAGAGTAAAAGCAAGAAGGGTGATGCCGTGCAAACTGTTGATTTCTGTTCCTTGCTGATGTTCGAGTTATGTTGTTCCTTTCTTTACTTGATGCCTTTCCATTTAGAATTGTTATCTCCCCCACAACATGTTTTCCCTTCCCACGTTGACTGGTTATTTTTGTATTTCTTTTTCCGCTGTATATATTTAAACTGCACAGGTTTATTTGGTAGTCTGGTCCTAGCCTCGTCACTACTTCGCGGAGGTTAGGCTAGGCACTTACCAGCACATGGGGTCGGTTGTGCTGATACTACACTCGGCACTGTGTGCAGATCCCGGAGCAGCTTTTGGACAGTAGTTGGAGGGCTGCCTTCAGTCCACCTGGAGACCCAAGGTAGACCTGCAGGCGTCCGCAGGCCCTGGCGTCTCCCTCTATCTCTATTTCCTGTTTCTTTCTCTTTTATTCAGAAACAGTATACTGTTATTCTTCAGACCTTGTATGTAGTAATCTTAGATAGTCTGTGACGCTGTGACACCAGATTTTGGGTATTTGAGGCTTTAGAACTTTTAATAGACGATTGTTACCTTCCGCTTAATTATTTAAAGTTCCGCTGATTTCATGTTATCGCTTATATTTGTCAAAAAGAAGTAATTTGTTAACGAAGTAAGTAGTTAAGTTTTAGCTTGCCTAGCTCCCAATAGTAGGTGTCATCACGACTCCCGAGGGAGGGAAATCCGGCTCGTGACATTTTCAAAGAACCTATTTTTCACTTTTTATCATCTTAGGTTCATGTGCTCAAATTTGATTTTCAATACTTGTTCATTTTATGTCAAATTGTTGATCCCAAAATGATTTCTTAAGTGATATATGACTTAAATAAAGATCACTTCCTCGATTCAAACTATTCTTAATTTCTATTCCTCTTATATCTTCTCATCAGCAATACAAAATCAATTCTTTTAAACACTAACTTATACTTTTAACATTAGGCCTTAGTCAATTAATCTAAGTTTGGCCGGTTAACCGTTATTAACGGATCATATAGGGTGCTTTAATAACCTTTCCTGTAAGATTAATTAGAATCCTTACTCATAGTCTTAAAGGTTAAGTAGACCATAGAACAGAGCTGACTTTAAATATTATTTAGCTAAAATTGATGGCCTAATTCACCGTGAAAATAATTAGGCGGCGACTCTCTTTAATTAATTAAACCTTCAGAATTACCAATATGTTATACTCTAGTTTGACCCGTGTTAAAATGGGGTATAACAATTGGATACATTGTTGCATCACGTTTAAGCTTTGTCGTAACTTATCCGGCGCAGTCGAAGAGCGGGGGCAGGATAAGGTCTTATATATATTTTATCATAATGAAGCCGACTATTATTTGATTGATAGATCTTTTATTTTGTAATGTGTAAAATTCCCTCCCTTCCTTCCCGAATTGATGCAAGAAACACACATCCAATTTTAATAATAAATAAATAAACGAACTACTTCGTATCGATTTTCAAATAATGAGAAAAAAGGAAAACATTTTAAACCTAAAGTGAGCACAATTTAACCCCAAGCATTATACTCCACTAATCACTTTCACTAAATTTAGCCACTGTGAAAGAAAGATGTGTTTGGTTAAAATCTGATGATAACTGTGAAAGAAAAGATATGTTATATAAAGCCTATGTAATGATGGACAAGATATTTTGCTTGTATCTTCATATTTACCTTTTCCTATACCCTTTCAAAATTCCAATGGCCTGTAGTGTTAAAGTAATTAACGATGAAATTACAGCAACAATTGCTGCAATTGAAGAGTCTCCTCCTCATTGGATACTCTGGAAGAAGTGTATCTTGAAATCAAAAGGATTTCGGAATCCACAAATGACTCACTAACCAAGCTTCTTAAGGGTGATTATGGAGATTTTCCTGAAAATTCTGAAATGGAGGCTGCTGCTAAGATAGCAGCTCATTTCAAGAGCTTCTATGACCGTATCCAGCTCCAACAAGTTCGTGAAAACCAACAAAAAAATTTTGTGGAAGAAATTCAAGCCATGCAGACTAAGGAAAAGACTGATTTCTTGAACTTTTTCTTGCAAAAAAGGTTCACGGAAATATTAGATCATCTAAGGGAGTTTCTTGGTCTAGTGTGGAGTTATATTTCAAAGCTGGTTTTTAATGTATTGGAGAGGCACTGTGCAAGTTGCCTTCAAATTCTGAGCCTTAAAGAAGCCGTGAGACATTTGGTTGAATCAAAAAAGGATGCATTGTCTGTTTGGCCACGGAAATATTTGGAGATGGAAAGATTGATTTTCAACACCTTCAATCCAAAATATGAGCTATTGGTTTCTCATTCATCTACCCTGGAGAAGGAGCTGATGGAGGAGCTCTCGAAAGGTGCCCACACGATGATGCTTAACAATATAAGCCTGGAGTTGGTCAACATTGATATTTATCAAATTATAACAGTGATATTGTTCAGAAAGCCTTCCAAGTTTACATAAAAGTTGGTATTTATTGGGATATTGTTTCATTGAGATTGGCTGATTTTATGATAGATCTATATGACATCAACTATCCATAAGTTGGTTGATAAGATTGAAGGGGATGTATTTATGCATATGTGCCGTGGTCTAATGGGACATGATAAGCATTTCATTCTACCTGTTCTATCTCCAAAACGAGTGATGCTTGAAGAGCGTCGGAGTTGGCGGCCATCGTGGAAGTTTAATTTGCTTTAGAACGTGATAGAGTATTAAGTGATGCATGAAAGGTGTCTGTTGTTTTGTTTGTTTATTATGTGATTTATGTTCTTTTAGTTTGTTTCTTTTTTTTTTTTTTTTTAATTTTCGGATTTTATGTTATTATGCTACTGTAAAAAGTCCGTTGGGATGCAGTAGCTCGGTTGTTAATTACTTTACTTTACTTTACTTTACTATATATTAGAAATGACAGTTAGGGGGTCGAACATTGCAATAACAGTTTGGGGGACGAACATTGCACTAAACAATTTTACTAAAAGCCTGATAAATTATATTGCACACATGCCTATCTTCAATTGCAGCACTTCAATTAACCTCCTCTGGTGACACGTGGTCACCCTTTTGATTTATTTACGACTTCTGGCTTCCACTTGCTTTCGTTTATTTTATAAAAAAATTGTTTCTCTAGATTTTCCCTCTCTCGAATAAATCTTTTTTCTTCTCTTTGAGTTTCTTAACAGACTGATATAGATTTTCGTTGCCAAAGTTATTGCATGTTGTTTGCCCTAAATTTTTCAGCGCTTCCAACAAATCAGTGAAGAATTTTGCATTGCAGGGTTCAAGAAGAGATTTTAACACTAAGTTCCTCTGAGGTTAAGTTCACATTTTTCCATTCTGCAGTCTTAATTATTGGAAAATAAATTACTCCTTCAACTATGCTTCATCTTTAATTATTTGAATCTTCGCTTCATTTTTCCATTAATATTAGTATATTACCGAACTAAAATCTCTACTTTAATTTCCACTTCTTGGTGTTTTGTTTCCTACCTACCGTGCCTGGCCTCGGCTTCGCTTATATATGGATTTTATTTTAAAATTCTTTTACTTTAGTTCTTTGATTATGGCGCCTGCTGTATTTCTTTTCTTTTTATTTGTTTCATCCATTTATTGTTAATGGCTGTTTGGTTGGTGTGTGTGTCAGTGTTTCTATTTTTTGGGGATAGTTTATTCCTTGATTTTGTACATGCATACAAACAGACAAGTTCCATTTTGTGAAATAATGTTGTTTTCATATTTTAATTCTAGATATTGTTACTTCTTAGTGTTCGGAGATCCCTCATTTTGTGATTATAAAATATGAATTATAGAGCTCTTTTTTTTTTTTTTTTTGAGTGATGACCTCAGTTACAGAGCTCTTACTATGGTCTATGAGGCGACTTCTAAAGTAATCAAAAATGAAGTAAACATCTAAAATTAGAAATGGGGTTCTTTCAACCATTAAATATTTCTACTTTTAAGTCATGGAAAAAAGTTTACGCACATTGCTTGCTCTTGATCTGCAAAGTCGTGTTCATCTTTTTGCAACTCGAGTTCTTTTCAAAATTTTCACCCCCGAAATTTCTTACCTGAACCTTGGGCAAAATTTACTTTCAATGTCAAAAATTATTAACCAATATTGGATTTGAGCCGCTAGACTTATCTTTTAAATATGTGACATTCTATGATATTTATTATTTGTAATGTGTCGCATAAGCTTCTGGTCTTTCGTTTTTGGTATATTAAAGGTTGCTAAGAAGGGTTAAATACTGATCTGATTACATTTGAATGGAAATCAATCAGATATGTGGTTCACTTTTCACTTTTTTCTCGATTAAAAAGTACTTGTGAATCCTTTCTTTATAAAAGAATTTCTTTCCGTTCAATTCTATGTTTGTTAAAGTGAACTGAACATATGTCTTTTCGGTATTATTTTTTCTTCTGTAACTGTCCATTTAATTGGATAATTCTGATACTTCTATGGTTTACATGTAGATTATTTTGTGAGAGTGTTATTTTAGTGAAAGGAAAAAACTATATTGTATAAAGAAAGGGACAAAATTTGGAGTTCCAAATTGGATTCTGTAAAGTTTATAACGCAAGACCTTAAGGACTTCATTTTTTACTTGGTTTTGACCAAGCCAGTTAATAATTCTTCTATCACCTTTGCACTTTAATTTCCAGGTATGCAAAGATATAAACTTATTGTAGATCATCAGAGAATGTCAAGGTAAATGATATTGTTTCTTGGAAGTGATTCCTAACAGGTTAATGTTTAAGATATTATTGTTTGTCTTTACTTGGTACAGTAAGAAGAAAGTAGTTCCTAGCTAGAGCATAATAACTACTCCACTTAATAATAGTAAGAAGAAAGTGGTTTCTAAAGCATAACAAGTTTTTTCTTCTCTCTTTATCTACACAAACCTTGCCTTGGATCTACACTACAGGGAAGAAGTAAAAATCTTTCTTATTTTTATGATTGAGTATAGGTGACGAGATTATGCTCCTCTTCATGTGTTATTTTACTCTGATCATCTTACCGCCAAAAATCATCAATAGTTCACTTTCAGCTTTAGGAGATGATGAATCTGTTGGAGAAAATATATAAAACCATAATATATACACATGCTCTGTTGCAAGTTGTTGGATTTTCATTCTGAAACTTATCTTTGTCATTAGAAACTATAGGATGACATATATATCACATCCAAAATCATTAGATGATCAAATAGAAGGTGTCTTTGGACATGGAACATCTAATCTCCAAATGCTCTTTATGAGTTTATTTGACCAAGTGTTTGATCTTTATACCGGTTAGCTCTTGAGATATTAATAAGTGAAAGTATCGAGTTTGCCCGACTTTAGAACAAGAGTATTAAGTTGTGTCATCTATAAAGCAAATTATACATGAAGCTTTAAAATATGGAACCAAGGGTGTAAAATATTCAGAGTAATTACGTTTGATCTGCCATAAGATTCAGAGGATAGGATGATATTAACAGTGTTAATTCATAGAGAGTTAATACGTTATAGTGATTTGTTCTTATACCATTATAATGTAAAAGGTAAGTATGCCAACAAAAGGACTATATATAATCGCATCAAGAAGATAATATAAGGTACTAAATGTTAGGTCCAAACTTTTTGGAAAAGTTCACAAAGTGACGTAGTTTTTGCATGTATTTATTTCTTTACAAGTCTTCGCAATGTTTCAAACTGGCACCCTGTCGTTCTTCTATTTTGTCTTCTACATTTTTCAAGCAAGTAGGTTTCATGACCTTTGTTGTTTGGAATGATTTTGCAATTTTAAAGTAATTAATAATTTCAGGTTACTTCGTCGTGGGACAAAGATATCTCAACTTATTATGTCCGCAACGGGAAGGTGGCTTCAGATGGCCAAAATGTAATTGAATCAGAAGTTGTATCCAATTCTCAAACTCTCAAGTTTGTGTATGTTAATTGAACTTAATACAGAAAATACTTTTTGTATCTGGAAATTATGATAATAATGTTGGGCCCCTTGTCACGACCCGGATTTCCCACCATCAGGAGTAGTGATGGCGCCTACTGTCGGAGCTAGGCAAGCCAAGTATTAAAATATTTTCTGATAACATCTCAACGATATAAATAAAACGAGTCATTTAAATAAAAGCGGAAGTCTTAAAAACATAGATAACTGAAAACCAAATGCGGAAGTTTAAATACAACTCTACCCAGATCCGGTGTCATTAACTCACGAACTACTAAAGAGTGCTAAAAACAAGTCTGAATAGAAGTACATCAATGTTTGTCTCGGTACAAGGAAAATAAACTAATAACATAGAAGGGACTCCGGCCTGCGGACGTCAGCTAGGCTACCTCGAAAGTCCCTGGACTGAAGTCAGCTCCCGATCAAATCCTACTGCTGAGGTCCAAAAGCTGCTCCTGGATCTGTGCAAAAAGATGCACAGAGTGTAGCATCAGCACAACCGACCCCATGTGCTGGTAAGGGCCTGACCTAACCCCGGCGAAGTAGTGACGAGGCTAGACAGGACCTACCCAAAAACAACCTGTGCAGATATATATGTATATACAAGTGCAACGAAATAACAGCAGAAAATACCAATTAAGGCGGGGAGGGGACATGCTTAGGGGAAATACAGATGAAAACAACTTATCAGAAGTAAACAAGAAACTACATCAGATCTCATAATCTATATAAGTGGTCGGCGTGCCACACGATCCCATTTCATAGTATAACTAGGTGGTCGGTGTGCCATACGATCCCATTTCAGCAAATATAAGTGGTCGGCGTGCCACACGATCCCATTTCATAATATATAGGTGGTCGGCGTGCCACACGATCCCGTTTCATAATATATAATGGTCGGCGTGCCACACGATCCCATTTCATAATATATAAGTGGTCGGCGTGCCACACGATCCCGTTTCATAATATATAAGTGGTTTCCCGACAAGGGAGAATACGACTAAGCAGTTAAATCCCAGCAAGGGAGCAACAACAATAACTTACACGTCCCGACAAGGGAATAATCACATCTCTTTCTCTTACGTTCATTTCTTACTTTTTTAATCAAGTCAAAAATCGAGCCAATGCTCCAAAGAGTTTACACATCATATTTCCTTCTCATTCTCTTCATATCATATAGAAACCATCAATTAACAAGGAAGAGTCACTACAGAATCCCAATTAAGCACAAATAAGGACCCACGGTCATGCTAGACACCGGTGTATAGATACTCGTCACCATGCCTATACACCGTACTCAAAATTTAGCAATTAGCAAATAATACTCTAATCTTATTCCCTCAAGCCAAAGTTAGATCAAACACTTACCTCGAATGCTCCAAACTCAACTCAAGCCTCTAGTATAGCTTTACCCCTCGAATTCGGCTCCAACACAGGCAAATCTATGAAATAATGACTTTACAATATTAATAATAGCTAAACAAACTAAACCCAATGCCTAAATATGAATTTCTAAGCTTTCTTCCCAAAATTCCAAAAATCGACCCCGGGTCCGCTTGGTCAAAACACGAGGTTCGATTCCATGTTACCCATTCCCCCACGAGCCCGGATATACAATTTGTTTTCAAATTCGACCCCAAAACGAGGTCTAAATCAAGGAAAATCGAAAAGCCCTAACTCTACCCTTTTCCCCCAATTTCAACCCTAGATTACATGATTTAGGTTTAGAAACTCATTAATTAATGAAGGAAGATGAAGGAAATGAATGGGAATTTACTTACCCAAGAAGCTTTGGTGAAGAAGTGCTCAAAAATTCGCTCAAGATCTGTGGAGAAGAAGAACTCGCATGAAATATGGACTAAATCCGGTCACTTTTCTGTTTTGGGGTATTTAAAATCACTGGGCAAAAATGCCCTTCGCGTTCGCGGGAAGGGGGCCGCGTTCGCGAAGGGTATATGGTCAAGGCATCGCGAACGCGAGATGGTAGTCGCGAACGCGTAGAAGAATGGGCTGGGGTCCGGGATTTGGTTATACGCGAACGCGATAGGGTACACGCGAACGCGGTGAAGGGGGAGGTTGAACTATGCGAACGCGGGGACTACTACGCGAACGCGAAGAAGGGGGAGCCCACAGGTACGCGAACGCGAGCTGAAGGCCGCGAACGCGAAGAAGCAAAATACTGTGCAAAAATTGCAAAAAATCTGCTATCATCCTAAGTCAAAAACCACCCCGAACACCTCCAAAAACACTCCCGAGCCCTCGGGGCTCCTAACCAAACACACACACTAACTCAACAACCTCATACGAACTTAACCGAGCGATCAAATCGCCAAAACAACATCAAAATCAATGAATCAAACCCCAAAATCATCATTTTTCATTCTAACTTCATAAACTTCAAATCTTAGATATTTAGGTCCGAAACACGTCAAATGACGTCCGATTTCGACCAAATTTCACAGAAAGAGCTTAAACCATATGTAAGACTTGTACCGGGCGTCGGAACCAAAATACGAGCCCGATACCACAGTCTTTTAATCAATTTTTATTTCCATTTTCCTTAATAATTTCAGAAAACCAATTTCACAGAAAAATTCTTTTCTCGGGCTCTAGACCTCGGAATTCGACTCCGGGCACATGCTCGAGTCCCATATTTTCCTACGGACCCTCCAGGACCGTCAAATCACGGGTCCGGATCCGTTTACCAAAAATAGTGACCAAAGTCAACTTTGATCATTTTAAAGCCATATTTTGAAATTTTTCACAGAATTTAACATATAATCTTTCCGGCTACGCGCCCGGACTGCGCGAGCAAATCGAGGCAAGTAAAAATAAAGTTTTCAAGGCCTCGGAAGCACGGAATGAAAGAGAAAACAGGTGATGACCCTTTGGGTCGTCACACCCGTGCGTACGGGTCTCATTCTCTTACTAGTCTTTTCATGTTTAGGTATGTCATCATCACTTGGTTTTTAAATATTTTGTGAGTTTAGATAATTTCTTACTTTTAATATATATTTTATTTTATGAGTTTCACTGTCTATTGCTTCGGAGAAAACAACCTATAAAGCTCTGCTACACCGAACTAACGGCTTAAGCATTGTTTTTTGGGAAATTACCAGCTATATCCATTTATAAGTAGCTCATTACAAAAATTGATAAAATATTACTAATATTAGCCAAATTAGCCAATTAGCTAAATGAAGCAAAAAAATATCAAATTTTTGCTTTGTTTTGAGTGGGTGTTATTAGAATAGATTGGGCACAAGGAGCTTGAATCTCAGTTTTGGGATGATTTGGTGAAGTTACGAGGTGGTTTGAATTGAAAATTCAAAGTAAAAGCTGAACATGAACAAATGATATGTGTATCACACTATGTATCATTTGTGTATCACATATGTATCATATTCGTATCAATTGTGTATCACATGTATATCCATGTATACCTGTGTGTGAGATACATGCGTGATACATGTGTCGCAGAAGACTTTTTTGAACTTGATTTAATTACAATTTTTGATACAAAATCAGTCCAAATCACATCCAATCTTTCTCAAATTTTGTATATTGATTTATCTATATACTTTCAATGAATTTCAACTATACCCATTGAAAAAGTTTTTTTTGCTTAGATTTTTGGAATATTGTATAGATTTTTGTATTTCATCACCTTATTTGCTACCCCGTCCATGAAATTTCCTTTCCGTCTTGTATCTAATATTGCTAATCACGCTTAAAAATATGGAAGGTGATTTTTGCATGTGATTCTTTGATAGAAAGAACCCTATTATTTGGTGTTCCAATTTTTGTTGGCTAGTTTTGGTAAGTCTATGACTAATGGCTAGAGGTTGGTAAGTTGAGATTTATTTTGGACATTTTTGTAAGTTTCCCTTGTTTTTTTGGTATGCATCAAGCCCGTCCTTGAATTGGGCTTCCATTGCTGAGTTAGGGCTATACTTAGTTTTAAAGTTGGAATTTTTACCTCCTATAGCAAGGGTTAACACCTTATTTATTTTAAATAAATATCCATTTTAAAAAATTATATTCTACTGATACTTTTTAAGGTTTATAGCAAAATATTTAATTTTGGTTACCTCCTAGCCCTAAGCCACTAAATACGCTAATCAATTACATTATTTTCTTTCTCTCTCTATTTTGATACACCCATTCTCTTCCCCCATCCCATTAAAATTTCCGATCTCCTCCTCCTTCCACCGGATTTGTGCAAAGCCCATCTCCTAGATTCTTCAACACAATGTCCCAATTTAAAATTTTTAAGAAATTCAAACGCTTGAAGCTTTTTGAGCCATCACCAGGTGTACTTGGCTGCTTTTTCTTCACTGTTTGCTTATTCTTGTGTCTGTTTTTGTTGGATTACAGAAAAGTAAACAAAGGGCCTCGTTTGTATCAGCAAACATCCTTGTTTGCTGTGTGGATTGGGCTCAATGGATCGTCTGTTCCATATAACAAGACTGAAAAGTTGGATTTTTTGGAAAAGGGAGCAGAAAGTTGTGATCTTTTTTATGGGAATTGGGTTTGGGATGAAAGTTATCCACTGTATAAATTAAAGGATTGTAAGTTCTTGGATGAAGGCTTTCGTTGTTCTGAGAATGGTAGACCTGATAATTTTTATACTAAATGGCATTGGCAACCTAAAGATTGCAAAGACAGCAGCCGCCGACATATAATCCAGTTGGTTTGTTCTTGAAAAAAGACAATGGAGTTTGGGGCTGAGCAACTTGATTTTCTGTTAATATATTTTAATGTATTTTCATGTATTTCATTGTATAGATTGTCTTTTTTTTCATTGTAATTCAATGTGTCTCGTTGTATTCCATGTATTTCATTGTATTCACTGTCTTTTTTTCTCATTGTATTTCAATATATCCCGTTGTATTCTATGTATTTCATTGTATTCACTATCTCGCTATATGCCATAAATGTATTCATAAGTTTTTTTTAATTAATATAATTTATATATTCAGATGTATTATATAATTTCTCTGAAGATTGCTATGTTTTTGGGGTATTTTTGGTTGAGAATCTTTTTTATAACTGAAAATACAAAATTTGAGTGTTATAATTGAGTTTGTTGAGTTATATTAGGAGTCTATTATGTTAATTGATTCACTTTCCGTTTTAAAAACAGTGTAATTCCCTATTTCACGCCGTGAATACGGTCGAATACAATAATCTGTTCAGTCGTAATCCCATGTTTCACTCCATGAATACAGTCGAATACACTCGAATACAACAACTGATTAGCTGGACTTCCCTGATTCACGCCTATTTTTGCTACTGTATTCATGAATACAATAGCTTAAATACATCAAATACAACTTATAACCACATAAAAGGTATCTATAATCCGTAATATAGCAAATGGTATCTATAGATGGCTAATTACTACTAAAAGATAGTGCTTTATGAAAATTTTCCTTTAAAGTTTTACTTTCAATGTCAAAATAATATTTATTTTAAATGTGGTTGTGAGCACGTGATTTTTGCCCTATATGAATTACTCCCAGAAATTCAAACAAAACGATTTCTTTCATTATTTTGCAATTTTGTGGATTTTTGTGACATTTTATGTTAATTGTTTGCATTTTGTTTGTGCATTTTTAGTGAAAAATACAAAAATATTTGGCATTTGTATTTAGGGTTTAATTTCACATTTTAGGATTAATTAGTGATTAAGTTACTTTAAAAATAAAGAAAATAACAAAAATGGTTCTTTTGCATTTCTACTTTTAAATTGTCTTAGTTTTCTTTAAATTAGGAATTAGTTTGTTTGGAATTTAAGTAGTATAATTTTAGAGTTTGTTTGGTTCAATTTTGCTCTGTTTTTTTACTTTGATTGTCTGCTGGTTTGAATTCATGATTGTTGTCGAGTGGTAATTCATGTTTGCTATTGATGATTCGACCCCAGTTCAATTTCGTTTGAATTGTTGACTTGTTTAGTGAAATAGCTTAGTTTGGATTAAAAATTTAGTTAGATTTAAGTTCCATGTTCTGATTAGTTGGTTGAGTAATTAGTTCAACTGTAGGGTTTGTTTGGATTTAACTGAATTTCTCTTTTCTTTTGGGTAATTAACCATGGTTATTAACTAAGCTTAAGGGGCTGGGTCAGTTAATTCTAGCTTGGGGTAAATTTCAGATTGAATAAAGGGTATTTTAGGCATTTTAGATAAGGGAATCTTTAATAACTGAATTAGAAACCCCTAGAGTCTTCTAGATGGCGTTTCAAAGTAGAATTTCAAAAACCTAATGCAGTAACTTGAGAAAGAAGTCAGAAAATAAGGGACTATTTGGGTAAAACTGAAAAACAAAGGAGGGACTAGGGGGTAAAGTCGAAAATCTGAAAGAGCCTTTGTCACGACCCAATTTCCATACCCGGTCGTGATGGCGCCTCTCGTGAAGACAAGGCCAGCCAACTAACCCAATCCGTTTCTTTAACAATTATTAAACATAAATGTATAGATAAATATAGCTTAATGACAATAATAACCAGTATGTACAACTCGACCGGGGTGTCACAAGTCACGAGCATCTAAAGAAACCTAAACACAACTACAGGGCCAATAATAATATATAAGGAAGAATCCTAGAAATCAAAAGACAACATCCGGTGCCGCGAACGCTGGCGGTCACCTTACTCAGCTACAATAGCCATACCTTCAATCAGCTAAATAACCCGCTACCGGGGGGTACAATACCTGCAACTGCACGCGAGGTGCAGGGAGTAAAGTGAGTACTTCCAACTCAGTGGTAATAAGAGTAAATAATAACTGAGAGGCAAGAAATCACGTAAGAGCACTCCATCACGCTATATAGGACAGTACAACTCTCTCAGAAAAACAATGAACCCGTGAAAATCCTTTAGAAAATATCTGACTCAGTTTAAAACCTCTTTTGAAAACATCTTTTTCCAACAATCAAGCAATGAATGCGTAATCAGATAGTGCAAGTCCGCACATAAGTCAGCCCCTCGGGCACAACACTCCACAAACAGTTAACACCAGGACGTCTGTTAAACAGTGCAAGAAGTAACATGAATGCCAATGAAATGAGAGTGCTGAATGTCATGACACGTAATACAAACAGGAACCAATGCATGAATGCAATGCAATGCACATGACCGCTGCGGCGCACAGCCCGATCCATTTGGGTACCCGCGCTCACTGTGGGGGTTCAGACTCCGGAGGGGCTCCTACAGCCCAAGCGCAATATCATCATAGTATCGCTCCGGCGTGCAGCCCGATCCATCCTCAGTCCAGAACATGCAAATGAGCCACTCGGGCAATGTCAAGTAATAGCTTTTAACTCAAAACATCAGAAAAATGCAATTTAAGTCTTTAAACTTTAACAATATGACTGCACCTTTCAAAACAGGGTTTAACTCAGGACTAAAATTATTTAATATGCTAAGTGTCATGAAAACAGTGATAATAATCCCTAAAGGATTCAAATAATCGGCACGAAGCCCAAAACATGGCAATCAATCCAAATCACGATAGCATCAAGTAGGTTTCAGTCAATTACACAGTAAAATCAACAACCGGGATGGACCAAGTCGCAATCCCCAACGNCTATGAATCTCGATAGCACCGCACTACATGTGCCCACAGTCCGAAAATCATAACGCCTCACCGCACAGAAAAAGAAACAACTCATAGATCTTCCTAAATCACCAACCAGTTCAAGAACAATCGAATCAACCTATCCCTCAGCAATACAGCTCGGGGCTAACCAAGCTAACTGAAGCTAAATACGTAGCCACATTGGCCTGCCAACGAACTCAATACCAGGAAGCCTGAAGCTGCTCCTTCTACTACTATGACTCCTGCCAGAGCCGTACAATACGGTGCCCGGCACCAAATAAATACCGAAATCCACAATCTCACCCGGCGACATGCCCGGCCACAAGAAACGCATCCGAAAAAGTCCCTCAATACCGAAACTAAATCAATGGTAGAACCTCTGCACTGACATCCGCCACGAAGGCCCAATTAAGAAAAGCAATCCTTCCCAGCCGTCCGCTGGCCTTTGGAATGCAACACACTCTGCTATAACATAATCCGATGCACCTCGCCACGCGGCCTGTGGCATTTTCCGACATAGTCCATGGCACAGTAGTCTCGAATAACCCAACACTGAGACAACCAGTCTACATCTCAACATCATATCCAAAATCTAACATACCAACGAAGAAAGATCCGCTCGGACCTCTAATTCCCAATAACCGCTAACGGTACCAATACACACGATTTACAACAACTGCATAGCCGGAACACGAGAACTCCTAGTCTCCAACTCCATGTAGCACACAAATCACTATACCTGATCCAAATTGCGCTGTACTAATACATATCACATATACCATACCACACTAGTATAACACGAGAACTCCATCTTCCTTCCTAACCACAAACATCTACGTACTCCACTAGTCAAGAACTCTCCATCAATCCCATCAAGAAGAGAAATTATTACACGTTCCATGTTTCGCATGCCCATAGACAATATCTACGTCACCAAACCACGGTAGAACCCAACCAGGACTTCCTCCCTATTCCATTTGCACAAGCTAAACTGCCAGGACTGAATCCTTCCTCCCAAGCCAAGCTAAGCAAGCTGTCAGAACTCAAGAGCCTTGCTGTGCAATACCTGTAAAAGTCCATTACCTCGAACACATACGAAGAATTAATCACATCCTTACCATACCGATTCGGTCTACTATCAAGCTATTCCATCTATCTAATTTCCCTTTTGATTCATCATCCACTTGATATTTCTCCCTTGCTGTAGCATCACAATGCCTCAATCCAAGCTTACCACACAAGACTCGAACATAAGACCACACTGTCTAAGACCCATAGGCCACTGAATACTCTCTCAATTGTCACGACCCAATTTCCATACCCGGTCGTGATGGCGCCTCTCGTGAAGACAAGGCCAGCCAACTAACCCAATCCGTTTCTTTAACAATTATTAAACATAAATGTATAGATAAATATAGCTTAACGACAATAATAACCAGTATGTACAACCCAACACAACCCGACCGGGGTACACAAGTCACGAGCATCTAAAGAAACCCGAACACAAATACAGGGCCAATAATAATATATAAGGAAGAATCCTAGAAATCAAAAGACAACATCCGGTGCCGCGAACGCTGGCGGTCACCTTACTCAGCTACAATAGCCATACCTTCAATCAGCTAAATAACCCGCTACCGGGGGGTACAATACCTGCAACTGCACGCGAGGTGCAGGGAGTAAAGTGAGTACTTCCAACTCAGTGGTAATAAGAGTAAATAATAACTGAGAGGCAAGAAATCACGTAAGAGCACTCCATCACGCTATATAGGACAGTACAACTCTCTCAAAAAAACAATGAACCCGTGAAAATCCTTTAGAAAATATCTGACTCAGTTTAAAACCTCTTTTGAAAACATCTTTTTCCAACAATCAAGCAATGAATGCGTAATCAGATAGTGCAAGTCCGCACATAAGTCAGCCCCTCGGGCACAACACTCCACAAACAGTTAACACCAGGACGTCTGTTAAACAGTGCAAGAAGTAACATGAATGCCAATGAAATGAGAGTGCTGAATGTCATGACACGTAATACAAACAGGAACCAATGCATGAATGCAATGCAATGCACATGACCGCTGCGGCGCACAGCCCGATCCATTTGGGTACCCGCGCTCACTGTGGGGGTTCAGACTCCGGAGGGGCTCCTACAGCCCAAGCGCAATATCATCATAGTATCGCTGCGGCTTGCAGCCCGATCCATCCTCAGTCCAGAACATGCAAATGAGCCACTCGAGCAATGTCAAGTAATAGCTTTTAACTCAAAACATCAGAAAAATGCAATTTAAGTCTTTAAACTTTAACAATATGACGGCACATTTCAAAACAGGGTTTAACTCAGGACTAAAATCATTTAATATGCTAAGTGTCATGAAAACAGTGATAATAATCCCTAAAGGATTCAAATAATCGGCACGAAGCCCAAAACATGGCAATCAATCCAAATAATGACGATAACAAGTAGTTTCAGTCAATTACGTAATAAAACCAACAACCGGGACGGACTAAGTCACAATCCCCAACGGTGCTCTACCCCACGCTCATACCTGGCGTGCAAGTCACCACAATACAGCACTATGATGTGCAAATCCGGGGTTTCAAACCCTCAGGATATCATTTACAAGTATTACTCACCTCGGACCGGTCAAATCCCTAGCTCGCGACGCCTTTGCCCCTCAATCGGCCTCCACGCGCGTCGAATCTAACCAAAACCAGAGCGAATACATCACAATATGCTAAGGGAACAATACCCAATCGAAAACAATCGAAAATTAGCAAGAATCTCGAAACTAGCAAAACCCGAGCCCCGGGCCCGCTTCTCGAAAAATTACGAAATTCATATCACCGGATTCCTCGTCTCGCCACGAGTCCGTACATATAAAATTTACCAAAATCGGAGCTCGTTTGACCCTCCAAATTTCATTTTTACATCACAGCTTTCCAAGCCCTAGCTTGACCCGTTTTTTGATGAAATTCTACTGATTTCTATGATAAATTTACCATAAACTCGAGTAATTGGGCCAAGAGACTTACCTCCAAATTGATTCTCAGTCAAAACCCTCGAAAATCCTCGCCCAAAGCTCTCCAAGTCGCTTAAAAATGGTGAAAACTACCCCTTACTCGCAGATGAAATTTAACATTTAAAACTCTTTTGTTACCAGCGAATTTCGCTTCTGCGGTCCCGCTACCGCTTATGCGGGACCGCTTCTGCGGCCAAAAATCCGCTTAAGCGATTTTCACTTAAAACCGCCTATTCGCTTATGCGATTCAACCACCGCTTCTGCGGTTCCCTCAAGTCCGCTTCTGCGGTACAGTGTCCGCTTATGCGGACCCGCTGGTGCGAGCCACCTTCCGCTTTTGCAAAATTTCCCTAGCCGGCCAACGATCGCTTCTGCGACCACATACCCGCTTCTGCGGTCCATTTCCGCAGAAGCGGGAACACCAGATGACAGCAAATATCTGACCTGCAATACACCTCAAAACTCTCGTTTAAACACCCGAATTGACCCCGAGGCTCCCGGGACCTCAACCAAAAACACCCATACATCCTAACACCTCATTTCAACTTGTTCTCATCCTCAAAACACATCAAACAACGCTAAAACCTTCAAATCACATCGAATTCAAGCCTAAGTTTCTTAAAAACTTCCGAATTACGCATTCGATCAAAAACCCGACCAAAACACCTCCGAATGACCTGAAATTTTGCACAAATATCCAAAATCACCTAACGAAGCTACTGCAACTCTCAGAATTCCATTCCGACCCTCGGATCGAAATCTCACCTATCAACCGGATTTCGCCAAAATGCTAACTTCGCCAATTCAAGCCTAATTCTACACCGGACCTCCAAAACCAATTCAGATCACGCTCCCAAGTCCCAAATCATCTCCCGAAGCTAACCGGATCATCGGAGATCACATCCGAACCTTCGAACTCATAAGTCAACGTTCGGTTGACTTTTCCAATTTAAGCATTCCTTAAAGAGACTAAGTGTCTAATTTCCTATCCAAACCAATTCAATTCAACTCTAACTCACTCGTTGCTGATAATGAAACATGAAGAAGCAATAAATGAGGAAAACAGGGCGGTAATACCTGATACGATGGGTCGGGTCGTTACAGCCTTGGACTTTGCCTATAAAAAGGCATGCCTAGTGCCTTGATTCACAAGTTTTTTGGCCTCTGAAAAATTCCCTCTCAAAAGTTTACAAGTTTGAAGATCTGAAAATTCGAATTTCAAATTGAAAAACCAAAAAAATTGAAATCTGATAGGAGGAAGTTCATTCTAAACCATAGGCATTCTGAAAAATCAAAAATGGCAGAAAATCCCACAAAAATACTGTTCTATTAGTTTTCTCCTAAGTTCTTCATCTTCAATACAATTTGTGAGCATTCTAGGGTATAAAGTGAGTCGAATTTGGGGTTTGAAATCAAATTTGGGGTCAATTTTCCTGCTGGTAGTTAACTGGGTTTGATTGGAGCTTTGGATATCATTCTATTGGTTTTCAAAAGCAATTTCCATTCCATCTCCCTGCTGTTGGTTGCCATTTGCTGTTGCTGACTTCATCTCCTTCTTCTTGTGTTTAAATTTCCAGGTAAACATCTTGTAGATCTCAAGTATTGGAACTAAAATAAAAATGCTGGTCATTTGTTTCCTTGTTTAATTTTATTACTGTGTCTTAGCTAGATTCATAAGCCTACTATATTTTCCTATAAACAATTAAGGATTGCTCAGAATTGAGAAGTGTAATTATATACTGGAAATCAGCTTGTAATTGTTTATATTGGGCTGCTTGGACATGAACACTTTAGACTCTATGTATATTTGGATCCTTAGGCATACGTTAGAATTATGTTTAATGAAGTTTTGCGCATGGCTTAGCTCATATTAAGATTCGACAGCTTATTAGAATAGGTGTTGCATTAGTAGTATGTTTAAATTCATATGTGATATCAATGTATGGTAGATAGGGTTGAGTATGTTTTCTTCGGCATAAACTCCAGGATATAAATATACATATCTCCTAATGATTTTTTTAATTCATGGATGTATGGTTGGAATGAATAAATTGATTTGTTTCAACTCCTTAAAAATAATCATCGACCGCTATAGTATAAGATTCAGACTTCAAAGTTTCATTCATCACCATTGGGCCTCAAACAAAATTGCCCAGATGCTGCATGCTAAACCGGCCAAAGGCCCAGCTACAAGAGTTAGCTTCACAGCTGAAACTCTAATATTAGGCAGGGATTTCGTTTCAGGCCTTGTTTCAATTAGGCCTGCGCAAAGGCCAACAACTGGGCATTGCTTTACAAAAACTGACCGAAAGTGTTTAGGCCAATTTCAAGGCCCAATATGCTGAAGGCTCGAATTCACATTAAGGTCAGGAGATTATTTGTGCAACGTAAGTTTTGGGCCTTCTAGTTAAGTAGCATACTTGAATTAAGAGGTTTTCCTCTTGTTCAAGTGTGGACTTGAACTTGAGGCCCAAATTCCTTGTATACTTTTAATAATAGAAATTAATAATGTTAACTAATTAGGGCCCTTCTAGAGACAATCCATACTAGAAAACAATAGTCCCTTTTAGGACGGCCTTTAAAAAATAAAATGAGGTGCGCCACGCCAAATAAAATTCATAAATTGCGTGGCCCCCTTTAAATGCCTATGCTAAAATACTTAGAATTCGGGACGTGTCGTTTAGCGAATTTCACGGCCTCCCGCAAAGATAATTACACGTTAGTCGCTTTAGGCGCGCTTTTTAATAATTTTACCTTCTTAAATACAGGTGTGCATTTCATGAGACCCAAATCCAAATCCCAAAACGTTGAATAAAATGTGTCGAGGATCCGGGTGCATTTCATGTGACGTGATCCGAAAACATATTTTAAATGACGTTCACTTTCTTAAAAAATTTTAATTGAAAGCGTTGAATAATTCTAAAATTGCACAATAGGATAACATGTATTAAAATCAGACTTTTGCCAAATATAGCAGTTGAGCGACCGTGCTAGAATCACGGAACTCGGGAGTGCCTAACCCCTTCTCCCGGGTTAACAGAATTCCTTACCTAGATTTCTGGTTCGCGACTGTTAAACAGAGTCAAACCCTTTCCTCGATTCGGGATTCGAACCGGTGACTTGGGACACCATAAATCTCCCAAGTGGCGACTCTGAATTTCTTAATAAAATGAATCCCGTTTCGATTGTCCTTTAATTGAAAAAAACTCCTTTTATTATACCCTTCACGGGGTGTAGTAGTGAAAAAAGGAGGTGTGACAGCTCTGGCGACTCTGCTGGGGACAAGAACCCAGAACTTTTGGTTCAGGGTTCAGAATTCGAGCTCAGTTAAATTGTTATATTTGGCTCTATCTGATTTTGTTACATGTTTGGGCTTAATGTGCTAAATGCCTTGCCGCTTTGATATTTGGTGAATCGTATATATAAACTGTTGCGAATCCCTTCCTCTCTCTGAGTCTTCTACATCATGGAGAAGGGTGCACTTCGTGTAGCTTCTCTTCTGTTTAGAGTCTTCTCCCATTTAGAACGAGGTTTGGATAAGTTGCTAAGCCGGCGGAGCTTCTGTATCCCCGGTACGCTGCCTCCCCCCCGGCTCGAGTTGTCCGCTCGGGTAAGCCAGGTCTAGACCAATAAACCTAGGGTTTAAAACCTAGAAGAACAAAACCTCATGCCGGATCCCTAGTAGGAACGTTTGTTTGCATCATGTGCATTTGACTTAGGGGACTCAACACAGGGGTTGAGTCCGTCTAGGACAGGTGACCTGAAATGAAAAAGACCATCCTGATGCATCTTACGTGCTACTTGCATTCATTTGCTTTGGATTTGCATGTTGACCGGCTTGTATATAATGAGAGAAAATTGAGAAAAATAACAGTGTTAAGGCTAAGTGAGGGTAACCACTAGTTTTGAAAAACCAATGCCCAAATAGTACCGAAATGCTGCCGGATTTTTGAAAAAATGAAAAGGAAAATATTTGAAAAAAAAAAGAGATTGTTCAAAAAATATATTTGGTTTTGACAAATTTGACCGAACTACGCTGGTTTGATTCTCACCGGATGTGAGATACGTAGGCAACCCTCATCGGGTCCAACCTCCCCTTTTGCAAAAATAGCCAAAAATACCAAAACTTTAATTTTTGTCAAAATAAGTCGGGTGACGCCATTCTTGTTTAAAATAAGCCGACTGTCCATAAAGGGTGCCGGAAGGCTGTTTTTGCAAGAACAGCCACCTTTGGTCATTTTTAAATTTTTGGCCGGTTAGCGAACACAGCCTTAAAATCTTCTTCCTCGAGGTGCTGAAAGGCCGTATTGGCAAAGTCCGGATATTTTTATGAAAATTTTGAAAAAAATAGTGACAACCTTTTGAGTGCAAAATGAGTCTTGATTTTCCTCCTGTTAGTTTCGTTTTTGAGCCTGTTGGTTTTTATGGTAAAAATTCTGTAGGATGAGTCGTTGTAATCAAAACATTTTATTTTTATGAAAATTTGAAAATCCCAAAATGTTTCGTTATTTATTTTTATCCTCCAGAACTACGCTCGGTCTGATTCATGCGGGGTCATGATACGTAGGCAATCTCCATAGGATTCGACCATAACTAATAAAATAAAAGAAGAAAAAAAGGTAAAAAGAAGAGAGGAAAAACGAAAAGGGAAAAGCACGAAAAGAGAAGTAAGGAAAAAGGAAAGTAAGAGCAGAAAAACAAGAGAGAGGCATGGGAGAGTAGAAACAAAAAAAAAGAAAAAAAGAAAAAAAGAATGCAAAAGAGAGGGAAGAAAAGAAAAGGAAGTTGCAAAATAGAAATAAGGAAAAGCCGGGATGACGCATGCAGTCGAGCAGATGCATAATAGAAACGACTAACTGCTTAGGTGCATTCATTCCCCAAATGTGCGATTACCAATCTGTTAAAGCTCTAACCGCTAACGGAATTGTTGTTGATGTTAAGTCCAGGCAGGTGGTTAGTTTGTGGCATTCTGGCAACTCACCCATACAACACCCATTCGAAAAACAAAGTGCTCATGGCCAACCAGGGACTTGATGCGAGTGTCATCGATCCTTCGAGCGAGGGGGGAGAGTTGGATGTCAATACGATGAAAGAAGATGTATAAGTTGAAGCAACAGATGGCCGAAATGTACCAGGCCTGGGCAAAAGGGCAACCACCACCAGCTTACCCCGCCAACCTTGCCTTCATCCCGCCATTGGCTCAGTCACAGGATCATCCTGCCACCGATTCGTCCCCGGGCTTTCCCATTTACCAACACTACCAAAGCAGAACTTCCCAAACACCACCAGCTCCACCACCCAAACCAGTTCCGTACCCTCCTCCACCAGCCACTCTTGTCTTCGTGGCACCCCTTCCCGCTACACTCCACAGATCCTCCAGCGAGCCTTTGTTCCAAGCTCACGATAACCAATATTACCCCCCGGAGCCCACTTTCAAAGCTCCAGAACCCTATTCCTACACACCTCACCTTGAGCTCCCGGCGGAAATCGAAAAGCCATCTAAGAGACCGGAGCAGGAAGAGATGTTTCGAAAAGTAAAAAGCCTGGAGCAATCCTTCAGGAACATGCAAGGATTGGGTGGCCAAGTCAGTGTGGCCTATAAAGATTTGTGTCTGTTCCCGGATGTCCAGCTACCAGCAGGGTTCAAGATGCCTAAGTTCGATCTGTATGACGGGCATGGTGATCCGGTAGCACATTTGAGAGGATTTTGCAGCAAAATGAGAGGGGCAGGTGGAAAAGATGAGTTACTGATGGCGTACTTCAGCCAGAGTTTGAGTGGGTCTGCATTAGAATGGTATACCCGGCAAGATCATGGTCGGTGGTACACATGGGACGATCTGGCCCAAGCCTTCGCATGCCATTTTCAGTACAATCTTGAAATTGTTCCAGACCGTTTTTCATTGACCAGAATTGAGAAGAAGCCAGGGGAGAGCTTCAGAGAATACGGCTTCCGTTGGAGAGAGCAAGCAGCGAGGGTTGACCCTCCGATGAAAGAGAGTGAAATGGTTGATTACTTCCTGCAGGCCTTAGAGCGCACTTATTTCGGTCACTTGGTGTCAGCAGTAGGGAAATCTTTTAATGAAGTAGTGAAAATGGGAAGCATGGTAGAGGAAGGACTCAAATCTAACAAAATCATGAGTTATTCAGCAATTAAGGCGACCTCCCAGGCTATTCAAAACGGCACTGGAGGAGTATTGGGAAAGAAGAAGAAAGAGGACGTTGCAGTAATTGAGTCAAGAGATTGGTCCAGGGGCCCATCACCTTACCATACCCAGCCTCAACTCCAACCCCGAACCTATCCCCGAGCTCCACATAATCCACCTCAGTATTATCCTCCGAACAATGTCCGGTCATATGCCCAACCACCAGGTCACTCTCTATGGCGAGTGCCAGCACCGCATAATGCACTCTTGTCTTTGCAGCATTCTCGAGCACCCAACAACACTAGAAAATAGGGGCAGGGAAGAGAACAAAGGCAAAGAAATAGTTTCACGCCAATTGGGGAGTCCTACACAAGTTTGTTTGAAAAGTTAAAGCATTCTGGCCTAATTAAGCCGCTCCTCGGCTATACTCCAGACCCATATGCAAAGGGCTTTGATCCTACTGTACGATGCATGTACCACTCTAATGTCCAAGGGCATAGCATTGAAGATTGTCGATCTTTGAAAAAGGAAATAGAAAGAATGATTCAAGATGGAGTAATTGTGATCAATGACAATGACAGGGAGCACGCAAATCCTCTTGGGAACTTGTTGACTGAAGTTGATGATATTGAAGTTGGTAATGGTCTTGGCAATATTGATGCGGAAATCAGTGGCTACGATACCGTTCTTGGCAATTGGAAAGACGTTCCATTGCTTGGTCAGTCGGAGAGGAGCTTTGGTTGCTTAGTTTGTTATCATTTCTGTTGTCCGGGTTATTTCAGGTTGTAATCCGGACATTGTCTTGTGACTCGAACCCTTCTATCCTTTTATTTTGTCTAGTTCCTTTAGTCATAGTATCTCATTTAGTGTTATCTAGGTTTGTACCCCAGGTTAGTTTGCATGTCTTGTTGTTTAAACCCCTTCACCGTCTGTCTAATGCAATTCTCTGTTTTTCGCCATTTCTAGTCATTTTGTTTAGTTCTCTTCTCTTTTTACAGTTCTTTTCATGATGGTTCTAGTGACATGACATGCACGCATAATTCTCAACCTGATCTTTAAAAATCAGTTTAGTCAGGAAGCAATGAAACAATTTTGAAGATGAGAACAAATTTGGACATTTTGAGATCATTTGAAGCCCGAACCATGTGAAACTGGGAAATGCATCATGCCGCATCGGGTTGAAGCTAAAGGAAAGTTTGCCCAAATTGACAGAGGTCGTTCGTGGTAATGAGAGTGAGAGTGTTGTCCAATGGTGCTTTGTATTTAACAGATGTGGAAGGCGAATATGTGGATACGGTTATCAAGTTTAGTACAATCAAAAGATGTTACGAATGTTTTCCTTGGTTTGTTTAAATGTGTTGTTTGTACTTGGCATGTTTTGAAGATTGGAATGACGAAGGCATTTTGTTCTGCTATCTAAACACTTTATCCTTCGTTAGCCCTTTGAGCCTTATTTGTTTTCCTTCATACCCCTCTTTTGGAATCAATAGCAAAGATCAGATGCACAAGTGTGAAAGATAAGTAAAAGAAAGAAAGAAAAGAAAGAGAAAGAAAAGGAAGAAAAAGAAGAAAAGAAAAGAAAAAAAGAAAGAGAAAAAAAAAATCAAAAGAGAAAAGGAAGAAAGAAAAGAGAAGAAAGGAAAGTGGAAGAAAAGAAAAGAAAAATCACAACAACAAAGCAATTCCTATGTCATGAACTACGTTTGACTTGATTCTGAAAGGATACGTAGGCAGCCTCTCTCTGAGGTTCAGTCACACCAAAATAAAAATCCAAAAGTCCCCAAGAAAGAAACTGGGGCAGAAGTTGTGATTGTTGTAAGAAATCTGATTCCGAAAGTTGTAAGTTTGAACCTATTTGATTGTTTTGAGCCTTTGATACCCTTTCTTTCTAACCCCATCCAAAAGCCCACATTACGGTCCAAAGAAAGACCTTCCGATCAGTCTTCGAAGAATGCCAAGTCAAGCAAGTAGAGGTGATTCATATCAGGGGCAACACTCCGGTCCAAACAAGGGAAATGAAAATGAGAGAATCTTATTGATGAAAGCCCTCACGGGTACAGAAAGGCGATGAAAGCTGAGAGAAATAAAAAATGAGAGAGTCTTTTTGGTGAAAACCTTCACGGGCACCATAAGGCGACGGTGAGTTGAGAGAAAGACAAAAATGAGAGAGGCTTGATGGTGAAAACCCTTCGGGCACTACAAGTCGAATAAGGATTGTGAATCAGATTGGATAAGCGGAGCATTGAAGCCCAGTTTCACGGCAAAAAAAGGTACAACAAGAGCTGAACATCAGATTTGCTTAACAGAATAGGCCGCAGGTGAATGTCATGGTCATTAGAGTTGGTATCCACATCCGATAGGTTTCTACTTTGTAGTTTTCTTGTTAGGAATCATCTCTTTCCATTGTCCTCTACTCTGTTCCTTTTGTCCTGTTTACTTCCTCTTCCTGAGTCTGTTTGGTCAAAACAAGTGAGAAATGACTTCAAAATTTGCCACCAGCTTTCCAATTGCACAAAGCGGGATCTGGCTAGCACGTCAAAGTGGCATAAGTCAGGAAAGAACAACGTGCGCACTGAGTTGGTAACAATCAACATGCTTTGGGATTCATGTGAAATACAAAGGTTTGGTATATATTAATTCATGAACAATGCAACAGATAGAGGATGTGGGGTGAATGGATCAAAGGTATTCTCTGTGATGAGATTGACAGAGAAAGTGGTTAACCAATGACAAGCAAGGTCTTCCAAGCGAAAATCAAAGTTATCATGGCAAGTGAAGGAGCAATAGACCTCAAGGCCAAGGCCAGTGGTTTAAGTCAAGAAAGAACATCATACGCACTGAGTGGGTGGCAACTGACGTGCTTTGGGATTCATGTGAAACAAAAAGGTTTGGTAAATGTTAGTTCATGAGCAATGCAACAGATAAAGGGTACTGGGTCTGAACGGAGAAGAGGTATTTTCTGTGATAAGGGTGGCAAAGAAATTGGTTTTGAGCCAAAAAAGATGGCTTGAGTTACTCAAGGACTACGACATCGATATCCTATATCATCCGGGGAAAGTTAATATTGTGGTGGATGCTCTTAGTCGGAAATCTATGGGTAGTTTGTTCACCTGGAAGCATATCAAAGGCTGTTGGCCAAGGAGGTTCATCGGTTGGATAGTCTGGGAGTTCGTCTTGTGGACTCCAGTAAAGGAGGGGTGATTGTGCAAAATAGGGCAGAATTATCACTGGTGGTGGAGGTCAAGGAGAAGCAATACGATGATCCTCTATTGGTACAGTTGAAGGAGGGGATTCATAAACATAAGACCATGACTTTTTCTTTCGGCATGGATGATGGTACACTAAGGTACCAAGGGCGATTATGTGTTCCATGTAGGTGGTCCCCAGGAAAGAATCATGACCGAGGCTCACGCTTCCAGGTATTCCATGCACCCAGGCTCTACGAAGATATACCTGTTAAGGCTACCGACATAGCGAAACAATATGCTCAGTTGTATATCAAGGGAATAGTCATGTTGCATGGCACTCTAGTTTCTATCATTTCTGACCAGGGGGCACAGTTCACGGCTAATTTTTGGAAGAAATTTCAGCAAGGTTTGGGTACTCAGGTGAATCTTAGTACAACCTTTCATCCGCAGACCGAGGGGCAGGCAAAGAGGACCATTCAGACGCTCGAGGATATGTTGCGCGCCTGTGTTCTTGACTCCAAGGATAGCTGGGATGATCATTTGCCGCTCATAGAGTTTGCCAATAATAATAGTTATCACGCTAGCATTCAGATGGCACCATTCGAGGCTCTATATGGTAGGAGATGTGGATCTCCCATTGGGTGGTTCGAGATTGGGGAAGCTGTGTTAATAGGGCCAAACCTCGTGCATCAGGCTATGTAGAAGGTCAAGATCATCAAGGAACGGTTAAAAACCGCCAAGAGTCGTCAAAAGTCCTATTCGGACTTTTGAGAGGGAATTTTTCAGAGGCCAAAAAACTTGTGAATCAAGGCACTAGGCATGCCTTTTTATAGGCAAAGCCCAAGGCTCTTTCAGATTTTTGACTTTACCCCCTAGTCCCTCTTTTATTTTTCAGTTTTACCCAAATAGTCCCTTATTTTCTGACTTCTTTCTCAAGTTACTGCATTAGGTTTTTGAAATTCTACTTTGAAACCCCATCTAGAAGACTCTAGGGGTTTCTAATTCAGTTATTAAAGATTCCCTTGTCTAAAATGCCTAAAATACCCTTTATTCAATCTGAAATTTACCTCAAGCTAGAATTAACTGACCCAGCCCCTTAAGCTTAGTTAATAACCATGGTTAATTACCCAAAAGAAAATAGAAATTCAGTTAAATCCAAACAAACCCTACAGTTGAACTAATTACTCAACCAACTAATCTGAACATGGAACTTAAATCTAACTAAATTGTTAATCCAAACTAAGCTAATTCACTAAACAAGTCAACAATTCAAACGAAATTGAACTGAGGTCGAATCATCAATAGCAAACATGAATTACCCACTCGACAACAATCATGAATTCAAACCAGCAGACAATCAAAGTAAAAAACAGAGCAAAATTGAACCAAAAATTAAAGACTAAAACCAGAATCAATTATCATTAAGAAAAATTAATTAAATGAAAGAAAAACCTACCGACTTACTCCAAATAACCAAAACTAAAACTACACCCTAGCACACTGATTAACAGCAAAGAACTATAATGACAAAACTTAAATGAATAAATTCGTGTTGTAGATTATTAGAACCCAAACAAAACGAAATGAACAAAAATAGAAACAGATAAGGATTACTGACTCCAAATGGATAAAAACAAAAGCTCGGATCAATTATTCATGAAGCAAAACAATAATGGGAGCGAAATTAATTCAGATAACTAACAAAAACCTAAAAGAATGTAAGAAACTCACTGGTTTTGGTCTTCAACTCGACTGAATTCGAATTTGGTCTTCAAATAATATTTTGTGTTTGTTCTTACCAAGAACAAACACATAACACAATTTTAAAACCATACGAGCACTGGCTAACCCTAGAAATTCCAACAACCTTGACAGCAACCCTAGATCTAAAATTCGAGAAGGCCCGGTGAGATTCGAGGGAAACTGGTTAAGGGTTTAGGAAGAGGGAGGTGAGGGGAGTATATGGTGTGATTTTGGGCGGATTTGAAGGAGTTAAGGTTTTGGCCGAGATTTTGAAGGAGTATATGGTGATGATTCGAGGGACAAGGCTTAGGGATTTAGAAAGAGGAAAGTGAGAAGATGTCGTGGTGTAAATTTCAGGGGATTTGGAGACTTGCCGCCGGTGGAGGCGATTTCCGGCCGGCGGCGGAGGGCGGAGGGCGGCAGTGTTAGGTTCTGTGATGAGAGATGAGAGAGATGGTAGGGTGAGGGGGGTCTGAGGGGGTAGGGTAGCGTTAGGACATATTTATACTGAGTAACCTAGGCAGTTCTCATCCGTTGTATGACAAAAATCAAGGGCTGAGATCAAACCTTGGGGAAACGGGGTCGTTTTGGGACCGGCAAAATTGGACCGGGCGGGGAAAGGGTTTTTGGGCCAGGACTGAGGTGCGTTTTGCTTTTGGGCCAGCACTATTTAATTGGAAAATCGGCTCAAATTAAACAGCCCTTAAAATCGTTTTAGGCCTCTCTTTTTCTCTTTTCTTCTTTTTTATTAATTTCTGTTATTTGTTTTTTTTTCTTCTGATTTTGTTAAATGCAAAATTAAAAATAAAAGACCCAAATTGACTCTAAAATTATACTACTTAAATTCCAAACAAACTAATTCCTAATTTAAAGAAAACTAAGGCAATTTAAAAGTAGAAATGCAAACGAACCATTTTTGTTATTTTCTTTATTTTTAAAGTAACTTAATCACTAATTAATCCTAAAATGTGAAATTAAACCCTAAATGCAAATGCCAAGTATTTTTGTATTTTTCACTAAAAATGCACAAACAAAATGCAAACAATTAACATAAAATGTCACAAAAATCCACAAAATTGCAAAATAATGAAAGAAATCGTTTTGTTTGAATTTCTGGGAGTAATTCATATAGGGCAAAAATCACGTGCTCACAGCTGCCCCTCTTTGCTCGGGAACACGAAGAATTTTCGGGCAAAGATAAGTGAGCGGATACGAGCGATTTTGCCCGTTTGAATACTCCGTGTGAAGCATTTTTGAAAAATTTGACCGCACCCTGCTTCTGAGGTTGCCTACATATCCTTGGCTAAAAAGAAATCAGGTCAGTGTAGTTCGGGAATGTCTGGTAGCTGGGACTACCATAAAGCTGTGGTTTCACTGTTGCTGCTGCCGCTGCTACTGCTTACTGAACCCCCTTATTACACCGTGTCAAAGTAAAAAGAAGCTAGACTAAGCTATGATCTATGAATTACAAAAGTCCTATCTATGTCTTCAAACTTGATCTTGTGGTTCTTGTTGCCTTGTCAACTTGTATTCTCCCGGTGGAATTCCTTTGTTGTTGCCTTGAACTGTGATCTGAGATGCTTCGCCATTTCTCCGAGTGATGCTTGACTGCTAAGACTTGAAACATATGCCTCTGTTCTCCAGGTGGGCTCCTGATTGCTAAAACTTGAAATAAATGCCTCTGTTCTCCAAGCGGGCTCCTGATTGCTTGAAATAAATGCCTCTGTTCTCCAGGCGGGCTCCTGACTGCTAAAAACTTGAAATAAATGCCTCTGTTCTCCAGGCGGGCTCCTGACTTCAAAACTCGAATGTATTCCTTGTTTTCTATATGGGTGCCTGTAGTCAAAACAAATAAAACAAACGAAACTTTTCTGCCCCAGTTTGCACTAGGAAGATTTATGAGTTGTTAGCAATATTGTAAACCACTTATACTACTGATGCCATGATGAGAGTAAACTAAAGACTAGATTAGGATGTGCGTCTCCTACGAGTAAAACCAAGTAACTTTGACTAGCAAATGCGTCTGCTAAAGTAAAACCTGAACGAACCAAATTAGGAAGTGCGTCTCCTAGGGGTGAATTTAAATAACCAAGACTAGGAAGTACGTCTCCTATGAATGAACTTTCAATTTGGGACGTGCTTCTCCTAAAAGAATAACTCGAAAGACCTTGATTAGGAAGTGTGTCTCCTGCAAGTAAAACTTCAATGAACCAGACTAGGAAGTGCGTCTCCTATGAATGAATTCTAAATTCCTGAAAGACCCAGACTAGGAAGTGCGTCTCCTAGGGGTAAACTCTTAATTTAGGAAGTGCGTCTCCTAAACAGTATAACCTGAAAAACATAGACTAGGAAGTGCGTCTCCTAGGAATAAACTTAAATGACCCAAAACTAGGAAGTGCGTCTCCTAGGGGTCAAACTCAATTTAGGAAGTGTGTCTCCTAAAACAAAATATAACCTATCCAAAGTAGGAAGTGCGTCTCCTAGGGGTGAAACTTCAATGATTCAAACTAGGAAGTGCGTCTCCTATGAATGAACTCTTAATTCCTGAAAGACCCAGACTAGGAAGTGCGTCTCCTAGGGGTGAAATTTCAATGACTCAGGCTAGGAAGTGCGTCTCCTAGAGATAAACTTAAATGACCCAAAACTAGGAAGTGCGTCTCCTAGGGGTGAAACTCAATTTAGGAAGTGCGTCTCCTAAAACAAAAATATAACCTACCCAAACTAGGAAGTTCGTCTCCTAGGGGTGAAATTTCAATGACTCAAGCTAGGAAGTGCGTCTCCTATGAATGAACTCTTAATTCCTGAAAGACCCAGACTAGGAAGTGCGTCTCCTAGGGGTAAACTCTTAATTTAGGAAGTGACTCTCCTAAACATATAACCTGAAAAACCTAGACTAGGAAGTGCGTCTCCTAGGGGTGAAACTTCAATGATTCAAACTAGGAAGTGCGTCTCCTAGGGGTGAATTTAAATGACCAAGGCTAGGAAGTGCGTCTCCTAGGGATAAACTTAAATGACCCAAAACTAGGAAGTGCGTCTCCTAGGGGTGAACTTTAATTTAGGAAGTGCGTCTCCTAAAACAAAATATAACCTATCCAAAGTAGGAAGTGCGTCTCCTAGGGGTGAAACTTCAATGATTCAAACTAGGAAGTGCGTCTCCTATGAATGAACTCTTAATTCCTGAAAGACCCGGACTAGGAAGTGCGTCTCCTAGGGGTAAAATTTTAATGACTCAAGCTAGGAAGTGCGTCTCCTAGGAATAAACTTAGATGACCCAAAACTAGGAAGTGCGTCTCCTAGGGGTGAAACTCAATTTAGGAAGTGCGTCTCCTAAAACAAAAATATAACCTACCCAAACTAGGAAGTGCATCTCCTAGGGATGAAACTTCAATGATTCAAACTAGGAAGTGCGTCTCCTAGGGGTAAATTTAAATGACCAAGGCTAGGAAGTGTGTCTCCTAGGAATAAACTTATATGACCCAAAATAGTAAGTGCGTCTCCTAGGGGTGAAACTCAATTTAGGAAGTGCATCTCCTAAAATATAACCTACCCAAACTAGGAAGTGCATCTCCTAGGGGTGAAACTTCAATGATTCAAACTAGGAAGTGCGTCTCCTAGGGGTGAATTTAAATAACCAAGGCTAGGAATGTGTCTCCTAGGGATAAACTTAAATGACCCAAAACTAGAAAGTGCGTCTCCTAAGGCTGAAACTCAATTTAGGAAGTGCGTCTCCTAAAATATAACCTACCCAAACTAGGAAGTGCGTCTCCTAGGGGTGAAACTTCAATGATTCAAACTAGGAAGTGCGTCTCCTAGGGGTGAATTTAAATGACCAAGGCTAGGAAATGCGTCTCCTAGGGATAAACTTAAATGACCCAAAACTAGGAAGTGCGTCTCCTAGGGGTGAAACTCAATTTAGGAAGTGTGTCTCCTAAAACAAAAATGTAACCTACCCAAACTAGGAAGTGCGTCTCCTAGGGGTGAAACTTCAAAGATTCAAACTAGGAAATGCTTTTCCTGTGAATGAACTCTTAATTTCTGAAAGATCCAAACTAGGAAGTGCGTCTCCTAGGGGTAAACTCTTAATTTAGGAAGTGCGTCTCCTAAACATATAACCTGAAAAACCTAGACTAGGAAGTGCGTCTCCTAGAGGTAAACTCTTAATTTAGGAAGTGCATCTCCTGAAAAACCTAGACTAGGAAGTGCGTCTCCTAAGGGTAAAATCTCAATTTAGGAAGTGCGTCTCCTACAACAAAATATAACTTGAAAACCCCGACTAGGAAGTGTTTCTCCTAGGGGTGATGTGTGATCTTTTCAATAGCCTTTGCGTAAGCAGAATTGGGGCATTACACCTGAAAATTTCAAGCTTCCCAGCTTTGGTATGAACATAGCTTCCATCCCTGTTTCAGACAAAGAAAACTTGTGAGTTTAAACATGGTGGTTGGTTTGTGCAAGTTTGAAGATCTGAAAATTCGAATTTCAAATTGAAAAACCAAAAAAATTGAAATCTGATAGGAGCAAGTTCATTCTAAACCATAGGCATTCTGAAAAATCAAAAATGGCATAAAATCCCACAAAAATATTGTTCTATTAGTTTTCTCCTAAGTTCTTCATCTTCAATATAATTTGTGAGCATTAGGGTATAAAGTGAGTCGAATTCGGGGTTTGAAATCAAATTTGGGGTCAATTTTCCTGCTGGTGGTTAACTGGGTTTGATTGGAGCTTTGGATATCATTCTATTGGTTTTCAAAAGCAATTTTCATTCCATCTCCCTGCTGTTGGTTGCCATTTGCTGTTGCTGACTTCATCTCCTTCTTCTTGTGTTTAAATTTCCAGGTACACATCTTGTAGATCTCAAGTATTGGAACTGAAATAAAAATGCTGCTCATTTGTTTCCTTGTTTAATTTCATTATTGTGTCTTAGCTAGATTCATAAGCCTACTATATTTTCCTGTAAACAGTTAAGGATTGCTCAGAATTGAGATGTGTAATTACACACTGGAAATCAGCTTGTAATTGTTTATATTGGGCTGCTTGGACATAAACACTTTAGACTCTGTGTATATTTAGATCCTTAGGCATACGTTAGAATTATGTTTAATGAAGTTTTGCACATGGCTTAGCTCATATTAAGATTCGACAGCTTATTAGAATAGGTGTTGCATTGGTAGTATGTTTAAATTCATATGTGATATCAATGTATGGTAGATAGGGTTGAGTATGTTTTCTTCGGCATAAACTCCAGGATATAAATATACATGTCTCCTAATGATTTTTTTTATTCATGGATGTATGGTTGGAATGAATAAATTGATTTGTTTCAACTCCCTAAAAATAATCATCTACCGCTATAGTATAAGATTCAGACTCCAAAGTTTCATTCATCACCATTGGGCCTCAAACAAAATTGCCCAGATGCTGCATGCTAAACCGGCCAAAGGCCCAGCTACAAGAGTTAGCTTCACAGCTGAAACTCTAATATTAGGTAGGGATTTCGTTTCAGGCCTTGTTTCAATTTGGCCTGCGCAAAGACCCACAACTGGGCATTGCTTTACAAAAACTGACCTAAAGTGTTTATGCCAATTTCAAGGCCCAATATGCTGAAGGCTCGAATTCACATTAAGGTCAGGAGATTATTTGTGCAACGTAAGTTTTGGGCCTTCTAGTTAAGTAGCATACTTGAATTAAGAGGTTTTCCTCTTGTTCAAGTGTGGACTTGAACTTGAGGCCCAAATTCCTTGTATACTTTTAATAATAGCAATTAATAATGTTAATTAATTAGGGCCCTTTTAGAGACAATCCATACTAGAAAACAATAGTCCCTTTTAGGACGGCCTTTAAAAAAATAAATGAGTGCGCCAACGCCAAATAAAATTCATAAATTGCGTGGCCCCCTTTAAATGCCTATGCTAAAATACTTAGAATTCGGGACGTGTCGTTTAGCGAATTTCATGGCCTCCCGCAAAGATAATAACACGTTAGTCGCTTTAGGCGCGCTTTTTAATTATTTTACCTTCCTAAATACGGGTGTGCATTTCATGCGACCCAAATCCAAATCCCAAAACGTTGAATAAAATGTGTCGAGGATCCGGGTGCATTTCATGTGACGTGATCCGAAAATATATTTTAAACGATGTTCACTTTCTTAAAATTTTTTAATTGAAAGCGCTGAATAATTATAAAATTGCACAATAGGATAACATGTATTAAAATCAGACCTTTGCCAAATATAGCAGTTGAGCGACCGTGCTAGAACCACGGAACTCGGGAGTGCCTAACCCCTTCTCCCGGGTTAACAGAATTCCTTACCTGGATTTCTGGTTCGCGACTGTTAAACAGAGTCAAACCCTTTCCTCGATTCGGGATTCGAACCGGTGACTTGGGACACCATAAATCTCCCAAGTGGCGACTCTGAATTTCTTAATAAAATGAATCCCGTTTTGATTGTCCTTTAATTTGAAAAAACTCCTTTTATTATACCCTTCACGGGGTGTAGTAGGAAAAAGGAGGTGTGACAGTGGTGTCAACTTCTTTTATATATACAGATTCTTTTTCAACAAAAAAGGTATTCACACACACTTATATAAGACACCTCAATTGGCCCCTTTATCATTTAAACACTTCAAGTGAATGTTAAGTAAATCAAATAGACATCCGAGTGCAGCAGAGCAGATGCGTGTAACACACTTGCCAATGACATGTCAAATGACCCAATCAATGAACGCCACGTGTAATTTGTAATTAAAATTAACACATATAATTAACCAAAAAAAAATTAAGAATGAAAAAGGCAAAGCAACGCCCTTACCCCCCCCCCCCCACCCCCACCCCCAACTTCATCTTCTTCCTTCCATATTCCACCAAAACCAGCGCCACCTCCATTTTCAATTTCTTCTTCATTCTGTTTCTGGAATTTAATTTCAGCATAGAATATCTTCCAGAAGTACTCTTTCTATTTTTCTTTCTTTCTCTCTGTGAAATCAACAATTCCATTCGATCCCCGCGCTTCCTTCTCTCTACACAATCAAACCTTAAAGCTTATTAATTCAACTCTTCGATTCGACTCGGAGCTTTGACTCAACTCTGCTTTTCGATCTCTCAACTCAGCTCTCTCCCAATTTCAACTGGTATGTTCTTCACATTCTAAACCCTAACTTTCAGTTTTTTTTCTTTGATATAATCTTTTAATTTTAATTCAATCACAACTTACGTACTGTTCTTTCAAAACACTACATTCTGTTTTTGTTCTTAATTTGATGGATTTACGTTGATTCTTCGATATTTTAATGTTTTTTTTTGTTGTTTGTGGATTTCTAAGGTTTTTTCACCCGCGGTGATTGGAATTGTGCAAGTTGAAAATTGGAGGAGAATGGTTGAAAATTAGATGGGTTCCATATTATTTTTAGGAAAAAAAAAAGAAAAAATCTAATTTTAGGTAGGCAACTCGCGTCCCAGAGAGTGTATTTCACGCGATGGAGGCTGACATGGTCGGGTATTTAGTTGATCTTCTTTTCTGAATAAATAAAGTGTCTAGTTGGAAATGACCTCAGTTGAGGTGTCTGGCTGACCGTTGTGGACAACTTGGAGGGGCGCTTTATGTATTTCGCCCTTTCTTTTTGTATGCGAAAAGATGACACCATCTTCTTCTTTAAAAGGGATATCTAATACGACACTGTAAAAATATATTATTAATAGATGACAATGAGATTCAAACTCAAAACGTAGTCAATAGTATTACTACTATGTTACATCGTACGAGACATGTCATCTAAGAGTTTAAATTTTTAAGTCGGGCAATAAATTCATGTAGACAAACTCTAGTCAAGGGAGAAAAATGCTAGAAGTAGAACAAATTAGTCCCAACCCGGAGATGGATTATAATTAAGCTAAGACGTATTGTGCAAAATGAGATAAATTGAGGGACCATATAAATTGAATTTGTTAGTGTGGAAAAATAGGCTAGGCTTATTTCACCTGACTATGGCATATAAACAACCTGTTAATTGGTCCTGCTTATCATTTTTTAAAGGTTCACTCCATTTATATTCAAACACTAAATTTCTTCCTTAAGTTATCGGAAAAGATCACTTTTAGCCTGCGTGATGTTATTTATATTAATATCCGTTAGCTGAAAAGTGTATAAAATTAGTATATTTTTTGTATATATATATATAATTATAATTTCGGCTATTATATTAAGAATAACTATACAATGTCATTTATACTAAGTTATTTTCAGAGAATTTCATATGTGGGCTTGGGAGTCAACTTGGACTTTTCTCTACTGCAGAAATTAGGCTTATTAGGAATTTGTATTCAAGAAATTCAACTTGTAAAAATGGGATCGTTATTCTGTCATTTAATGATGCCATTTTGCACCCAATAATAGAATTGTTTTCTATGATTATGAGATTTATTTTTCTAACTTGATGGCTGAGGGATAAAAATGACTCAGAGGCTCCTGTACAAGAAGCCAAAATTAGTCAATGTCATTGCTAAATAGCTCTAAACTGTTGTAGACAATGAACAAAACCGACATATTCGAAATCATCACATAAATTCAAATTTATCACACTCGTGTGGAAATATGTTTGCAGGACTAACTAGAACATTGTTAATAGAGAGACATACACCAGGAGACGAAAGAATATAAATGGAGATTTCTCTGAAAAAATATCTCTCTTTCTAATATTACCACCCAATAGATATAAAGTTTCACTAGTAATCTTTCTTCCAATCTTGACCACCTCCTCTTTCGACGACTCAAGCAATTTTACACTCTCATCGAGCCTTTGCCGTTTCTTTGCAATTTCGGGCGCTTCTTTTATCTCATTACTTGTCGTTAGATAATTAGCGATATACTCTTCCATCTCATTGTCAATAACCATTTTTCGAACAGCAGATATCATATGCAACGCCATTAAATCCACCTGCCTCGTCGAAAATATCTTCCAGTGTGCACTCGTCTTCATCTTCAAATCAAAAGCTAGTCGCGCTACATCTAAGTGATTTCTCAAATGTTCAACATCAACTTCTCCAATTCCTTCGATGTTTATTATCGAGTGATTTTTGTTCATAGTATCCATAAATGTTGTTTCTTGAGCTAGGAGTCTATTGCAACTATCTACATAACATGGATTAATGCAAGTGTAACCTATAGCCAGTTTTTCCATCCCAATAATTTCTCGTACCCAATTAATCGATTCATCATTCTTTTTGGCAATCAGGTTTTGCACAACTCTTCTAGTGGAATCTTGAAGTTGCGGGTGACTATCAAAATGATGCATCAAAACATCGATGATAACTCCTTCTACGCAGTTCCACATTTTGCACACAAACTCTTCTGTCATTTTTGAAATCCCATCGACTTTTTCGTGCAGAAAAGTGAGGAAATCAATTGAAAGTCCACTCACCATTCTGTCCTTCCATCAAGAAGTCTTCTTTCTTTTCAAGATTCTTTGAATGTAACTGAACAGAATACTGGTCAAGCATTGTCTGCAATGACTTCTTATACATAGTACTATCCTCGTTGTTATCATCGAACTGATTCCCTCCTGGAAGAATTGTCAGCAATGACTTCTTAGCTGAAGTCACATATTGCATGACTGCTTTCAGTGCTTCAGCGACTGTGCTGAAGCACTGACTTGGTAACTTTTTGAGTTCAGTGACATTCGCGTTAAGCCTATCCTTGATTTTCCTTTGGATATCTGTTGAAGTAATCTTCACTTGAATTATCATCAATTTACGAGCTAAAACTGGAATGCTAACCATAGACTTGTTAATCTTGGATAGAAATTCATTCGTTTCAAAAAGCGTAGCCTCTATAATCTCGGATTCTTTAAAAGACTCCAAGTCAATGTTATTCCTGACACAGACATAATTAAGTCCCATCGCAGTAACTTTATCAAGTACTAGCTCATTAAGGAACTTATGAGGAGCATTATCAGCGTTGGTCACAACTACTAGAGTTCTTTCACATTTCTTGTCGACTTTATCAGATATATTCATTGACTCAAATGTTTTAGGCAATGAATCAGTATTGGCTGATAATACATTCAAGATAATCCTGTCCTCGGGGGTTATATAATTCAAAATCATCTGGTGTATTCGCTCATATATCTCTTTATTAGCTTCGTCTAAGGTAGGAATCCCTGGCAAATCCACAATTGTAAGATTAGGAAAACCTTTCTTTTTCAGGATCAGAGTCAAAGGGTTGTTAGATATTCCATTTGTTGAGCCAGCAATTGTGTTTGTCGCCCGACTTATTTCTAAGGCTACACACCACTCATCATCATCATCGGTACTACTTCTCAGTGTCCTCGTTTTCCCATCAAACTCGAGGGAAAACTCAAGTTTACAACTATGATGATTTTGAAGCTTAATAAGGACAGGAACTCGAGTGCAGAAGCATCCTTTTAACGAAATTATTCCTATAAGGGATGCAATAAGGCTAGATTTACCTGAACATCTGTCACCAACTAGAACAATTGTAGGAACTGGAGGGGGTTGGATACATTGTTGCATCACGTTTAAGCTTCGTCGTAAATTATCCACACAGTCGAAGAGCGGGGGCAGGATTGTTTCATCGTTATATGATGACACAATAGGTGGCACATAATCGTCTTCTGGGTGTGAATTGCTTTTCTTTTCACTAATGTCCATTGCTTGTTCTCTGTTCAACAATAAACATATGCATGAAATCAGTATCGACAGTGGCGGAATCAGGAATTTATACAAGGACATTCCAACAAATAAGATAGAATGTAACGTTTAGGATTTAAACCCGTGAATTAAAACAATTTATGAGTACTTTTTGCCACATTATTAGACTTTTTTTCGTATATCAAAAGGATTCAACATTTTATATAAAAGAATTCGTTTTTATCCTATTATAATTTTTTAACAAACGAAGGTGATTCAATTGAACATTCTTTTCTCGATTTAGCTCCGACTTTGAGTGGTTTAATAAGGAATTCTAACAAGGGAATTCAAATTCGAACCTATGAACAAGGGTAATTTTTGAATCATCTTTTCTTATGCTAAGGACATTCAACAATGCATATATACGCTAAAAATTTCATCCATTTTCCTTTAAAAAAAAAACTTACATTTGATTACTTCTCACGTAACAAAACAATCTTCATCTATGGTAAATATGATTAATTAAAAAAGGGTTATAGTAAAACGAAAGAAGCTGAATTTAATTAATGTTCATTACCTCAAAAATTTAAAGCGGATGTCTGGGACGACACACCCTAGCCTTCTGCCTTCTTAATTTCTACCTTTTTCACAAGATGTTTTCGCCTTTATATGACTCATAAAAACTCTATAATTCCTCATGGTTTTGATTTACTAATTTTTTTTTTCGTTTTTTCTTTTCTTTTCCTGTAGTCTTGTTTGACCTATTCAAGCGACGAGGTTGTTAGTTTAGATTTATCTTTAGACACACAAGTATTATCCGGACGTTGTTATTTGTTGTAAGTTGTAACAAGTATCTTGTGACAAAGGGTGTCATCTTTTATATATATATATATATATATATATATATATATATATATATATATATATATATATATATATATACACATACTTGGAGCAAGTAGATTTACCCATGATTTTGCCTTATTATCAAGATGAAAAAAATAACTTTTTGTTATGAAATACTTGATTATGGTGGATGTCCATAACTCCTAAGGGAGTAACACCCACTACTCTTCTCCATTAACCTCCCACTACTTCTTACCACTATAGATGTAACTCCCACACCTCCATGATCTTCCCCCATGTTCTCAATAGTTAATACCATGTTTATGGAGTCCCTTTGTATTACCTATATCATCCTATAAATAGAGGGTTTGGGCATCACATTGTATACACTTGAACACTTGATGAAATAAGAAAGTTATCTCTTCTTCTCTTATTCTACTTATCTTCTTGTTTTATATTGTTACTTTGAGCTACATTTCTTAACACGTTATCAGCACGAGTCTCTAATCAAGATTTGAGTTTGGTTCTTCTTCCGCCCATGTTCTGATTAGTCTCATTACGAGAATCAGAAAAGAATAACTACTATAACTAGTAAGTACAAAAACAGGTAAGTGTGAGGTTGGACTTGAAAGAGAGTCTGCTATGCTCCAGGTTTACTGCTCCATTACTTATGTTGTGTTTTTAAGTCTTTTGAGTTAACAATTTAACTTCCCAATAATTTTCATTCTTGACCTTGTCTAAATTATTAAAGTTTAGAAAACCGAATAGGTAATTGAATTTTTTTCAGTATGAGTTCGTGTCAGTTACATGAATTCTTGGGGTTATGGCTTATGTTATGCTAGTAATAGTTCCTCCACTGCATCTAGTATTTTGATTACAAAGAAAAGGAAATCGGTAATTATAATTTTAATAAATATTTGACCCACCACTCAATGGCCCCTATAATTGTGTGCACTTTTACTTGTAAGTGGCCTGGCCTGATAACTTTGAGCTAACTGGATAATATAAAAAGTGATTATTCTGAGGTTATATTTGTGTGCTTATTTTTTGTTGTTAGTGATATTGATAATAGTAACAAAGTTTGAGTTATTAGTACCGTTGAAATTTTTCTCACACTTTTGAAGTAATCATGAATTGTATAACTTACATATTGTTGTTATTTTTTTAATATAATATACTGTGAACTAAATTTTTTCAGAGTCTGTAAGAAATAGTTGATCTCATTTGTATCTTAAAAAAGTCAAAATTACATGCGATGAGTTCATAAATTGATGAAGTACTAATGTTTATAAAATTATTATAACAGAATGGTTTTATGTATAACCATTATATGTGGCCCTGTGGGTAAGTGATTTAGAGTACCGAGGATGAGCCTCAATTGTATTTTGGTCTATTATGCTATTGATTGAGGATAAGACGGTGGGTTCAAGTCTCATCGTACCTTGAGGGTAAGACACTGGGTTTAAGTCCTAGTGCACCATGATAATAAGTAGTTGAGTTCGAGTCCCGATGCATTATGTCCTAACATGCCTTTATATGGATAAGGCATTGGATTTGAGTCCCAATGCACCATATTGATGATATAATGATGACTAAAGAAAAATAATATATTTTTCATGGAAAAGCATGAATCTTGTCCCACTTAATTTGCACCATTCTTGAAGTGAATGTGGTAGCAATGCATAATAAGTAAATGAAGACAAGTGGTTGACCAATGAACATGAGCGTGCCATTGATCAAATAATAATAGTCATCATTTTGGTAATTGTAAAAATTAGAACAATAAGGGTTCTCGAAGTAATCCTTCAATAGGTGAAGGAAATATTTACCATCAAATTGGTATGAAAAATTTATAAAGCACGTCGTGATAATTATACTCCATTCTTTGAAGAGAATGTGACTTGTGCATTGAGAATGCAGATTCATTCCTGAAGGTGAATGTAACAATATGTGATAAAAGTAATGAATAAAGACGTGCAATGCATGATTGGATACACACCACAACTCACCTCTAAGGGAGGTTTGAGAGAAAGAGAGATAATGAATATTAGTATGTGATTACATGAATATGTCATTGGTCGCGTACATGTGGTACGCCAAAAATAACTTGACATGCCTTATAAAAAGTTATTAAAGGCAAAAGTAAAGCAAGAAATGATTTTGCTTATGATGATTTTGACCATGACAATTATTATGATATAATTTTCTCCGTGAAGGAGACATTCACCATATGGATGGTGTGACAAAAGATATTATAGTACAAAATCAATTAAGAGCTCCGGAAGAGCTAATTTGTTACTACCCGGATGAATGAAATTGTTCATGACATTGATATTGTAGTAAGTCTCAAACGGAATTTTTGAGTTTCAAATATATTAGCCAAAATGGTTGGCATATTGAGACTATAAATGAAAGGAAGATTGAATATTTTCATATTACTATAATCATACCGGGTAAATATAAAAGGTTACCCGATTTTTTTTTTATTTGTACTACAGATGTATAAGCATGATGATAGAATCACATGCCACAAGTAAACTAGAGGTTTATTGAAACAAATATTAGTTGGCATGACCGGTTGACCATCCTGGTTCAATTATGATGTGAAAATTGATTGAGAATTCACATTGGCATATATTGAAGAAATAGAAGATTCTTCAAGAATTTTCTTGTGCTGCATATTCTCATGATATACCAGTTAATGTTGGGATTGAATCCCTTAAGATCTGGAACGAATAAAAGGTGATATATATATATGGGCCCAATCACCTGCCATGTGGACCGTTTACTATTATATAATTTTAATAGATGCATCTATTGTATGGTCATATGTGCGTTTGTTGTCAACTTGCAGTTTGGTTTTTTCAAGGTTGTTTGCTCAAATTATTAGAGCAGAGTCCAGAATATAAATTTATCTTGATAATGCTGGTTTAAATCCAAGTTGGTTTAGCAGAGATTGTATGCCTCCAATTATAGCTAAACCATTGGTTATGAGAACAAAACTCCAAATAGAAATTTTGTATTAAGTATATTATTTAATATACAACAGCACTTGTACGCATCTAGCCAACAAGTTATGATAAATTCTCCCCATCACAATTGGTTCAGGGTCAGGAACCAAATATT